>NC_068988.1:86717737-86721177 GCF_001194135.2 Octopus bimaculoides
ATGTATATACCTTCATCCACATGTACATATAGATACATAACTGGGTACATGACGTGGCAAAAGAACATGGACAAAATGGTAAACAAGGTGCAACAAACAAGCAGGCCGCATAGAAACATCCCCTTCATCAGCTGCCACCATTAAAACCCCGGCGTTTCGAAGAATTATGGCAGTACGCATCGTTAAAATGGTTCTTCCCACGAACACAATTTAAATTGTTTCCGTGGAGGGTAGTGGCGGACGGAAAACAAGACAGGAAAACGAAACGGTGAAATAAACAAACAAAAAGGCTGTACAGCCAGACGTGAAGTGTGTATGCATTGAACGCTGTGAGGCACGAACTGGAGGAGCAAAGAAGTACGTGCGAGCTTGAGGAGTCCATGTATGTATGTATGTATGTATGTATGTATGTATGTATTTCGTTTTTGTATTTCGTTTGCAAGATTCTGTATATGAATTCGTGTGTTGAAGCATATTTTATTGTATCTGGGGAGAGTCATTCTCTTTTAGTCCTTTATTATTTAACACACTCACCGGTTTAATTTCCACTCATTTGCTGTTTTGTTTCGGTAAATTTTCGCTGCGTCTTGCAACCTTTTCAAGAGTCAACGGCTATTGAAAAAGTTGCAAGACGCAAGGAAAACGTATAATTATATATAAACTTTCTCAACTTTATATACAACTTACAATGTAATTTACTTCCTCACCTTATTCATAATGTACTTTATTTACATTGTAATTTACTTTATAATCTCTATTTAATCATTCTTTGTTACTCTAATTCTATTTACATACTCTATTTTACCTACAAAAAACACACACACACACACAAACACACATGGACGCAGTCTAATAGCTGAAACAAATGGAAAAAAAGTTAAACAAAAGGAAACAATACATGGATATAACTATAAAGTCATAATGTGCGTGTGTGTATGTGTATGTATGTGTGTGTGTGTGTGTGTGTGTGTGTGTGTGTGTGTGTGTGTGTGTGTGTGTGTGTGTGTGTGTGTGTGTGTGTGTGTTTGTGCTGACACATATCTAATTACTCTGAGTAACTGCATATAGTTTACACACGCATATACACACTGGTATGGTTTGAGCGTGTAAGCAGATATTATTAGTTTAAGATATGAGGTAGCGAGCTGGCAGAATCGTTTGCTCGCTGTGTAAAATGCTTTATGGAATATCGTCCGTCCGTCCGTCCATCCGTCTGTATGTTGTGAGTTCAAATTACGCCGAGGTCGACTTTGTGTTTCATTCTGTCGCAGTCAATAGGAAAAGAAAAGAAAAAAAAAAGACCCCAAAATAGCTCCAGTAGAGTAATCGACTAAACTACTCACCCGAAATTGCTGTCCTTGTACCGAAATTTGAAACCATTATTATTTTAAGATATTCAAGTGTTTTGATTAGATAACTGAATTGTTTACAATATATCAACGTGTTATGTAGTGCAACATGCAGTTTACACACACACACATACACACATTCACAGGCACACAGCGCGACCTTGCAAAAGATAATGTTATTTATAAGATATGCATATTTTTTTATCTGTTAAGTAATATCCTCTCTTAATATATACTAAACAGTTCTAAGAAACTGCATGCATGTATAAACACGTATACGTAATACTGATAAAGAACGACCTGAGAAACTATATCTTTATTTAAGTTGTGTGTTGTGCATTCGTCTCTTTTGTAAATTTTTGCCAAATAAAAGGTATTTTGTGCATCGCATTGAAGTCTGTGATTTCCTTCTGTGTATCATTTAATATATATATAAATGGAATTAAGCGCAGGTGTTATTCAAATTCTTTTTACTTCCGACATATGTTTCGAAGACAACATTGGTATTATTCCAGAAGGAATAAAATGGTGTAAAGCAATGCAATCTTCTCATCATGGAAAGAAAGAAACCAAACACATCGATAAAACATTTTAAGAGAATGTGATAACGGCGTATATCATGAAGGGAACGCTATCAAGTTTTTTTTTTTTAATAAAAAAAACCGTTAATAGATATAACGTCAAAGGTAGTTTATAGAAAGAGAAGGATAAGAGGGAAAGAAATTAGCAGAAAACTAATAGTGGGGAGATATAGAGCGATAGGTGAATTAGAATAAAGCTTAAAGGAAAGGAAGTAGATATGTTTAGTGGAAGTGCAATGTAAGAAGACGGTTAAAGGTCGAATTTTATAGATTGGTAGAAATCACCTATAAGAACTAAAGGTATGTTTCTGCCAATGTTTGCAACGATAAACGCGTTCTATAAACGTGTTTACAAGGGGATTCTTTGAGAATAGGATAAAAAACTTTTCACTATTACAAAGGGAGCAAAACTTTGTCATAAGTAAAGAAATAGAGAGAATATTTCATTCCAAATTAAATTGTTTATTATGATCTTTTAGATACCAGATAAATTTACTAAGCCTAGTATTGTTACGTTTACTGATATGCCTAAATGTAGAGCAATGATTAGATATTCTTTTGGACAACTGAGATGAAGAACTACCTATATAAAAAAATACGTCAGAACCGGAAGTAATTTTACATTGATAAATAGAGTTTCTAGTCTTAGAATTACTGTTAAGAAAAAGAATGCGATTGGAGTTAACTTCAGAAAAAATAACCCCGCTATTAATATTATTTAAAGAATGGTTAGTATTAACAAAATTAATGTTAGTATTTTCATTAAGTGGATTTGCATTTAACAACTTATTATTATACGAAGTGATGATTTGTGAAAGATTTTTTGTGTCAGAAAAATCTATTCTAATTCGGTGTGAGTTAATAATCGAATAGTATCTTGAATTTCTTGGGAAATTCTTTTCTATAGCTTCACGAAACTGGTAAGGGAGGTTTGATTTGTTCTGCTTACCATATGGAATTATTAACCAAACAGTTTTGCTAGGACATACCTTGTTATTAGGGTAATTATCCTTAAAGGTCTTCGATGTACCTTTATAATGAAAAAAAAAAGGGTCTTGAATAAAAGTTGTCTCCCTTACGATGCAGAAATACATTACTCGATTTGGTGTTGTTATTCGAAATAAAATTAAAATTGTTAATATTGTTACAACTTGATTTCATGTCCTGATTAATAGAAGTAGAATTAATGTCAATAGGGTTAATATAGGTAATTTTTTCTTTATAGCTTGCTTTAAGTAACTCTGCCTTACTTGATAGCGTTCCCTTCATGATATACGCAGTTATCACATTCTCTTAAAATGTCTTATCGATGTGTTTGGTTTCTTTCTTTCCCTGATGAGAAGATTGCATTGTTTTACACCATTTTATTCCTTCTGGAATAATACCAATGTTGTCTTCGAAACATATGTCGGAAGTAAAAGAATTTGAATAACACCTGCGTTTAACTCCATTTATTTATGTATCTATCTATATTATACAAAACATTTTACCTAAACCTGGAATTTCTACC
>NC_068988.1:86721187-86722761 GCF_001194135.2 Octopus bimaculoides
ACACACACACACACACACACACACACACACACACACACACACACACACACACACACACACATATATATTGCCCAACAATAATGTTACTTTGTAATTGTTTATTATTGTATTGTCTATAGTATCGGATGTTGTTATACACCATTGATCACAATGTGCCTCCAATTCATTCTTGATGTTGCCATATTAGCCCCAAATCGTTTAATTCGGTCGTCTTCTTAGTGACCTTTTCCAATTTCTTGGCTACCACTCGACAACTGCATGGGCCTACTCGTTGTGAACCTTCCGACATGTCTGGACCTGCGGAACTTGTACTTTTGATGTTCTGCGATCGCATATTTCGCTCCGTTGCATTCTCGAATTAACTCATTTGGGATATGCTTACGCAATGATATTTCTAGCATGGATCTTTTCCCTGTGCGTTGTAGCCAATCGATGTTCTTCTCCCTTCGTAGCAACAACCAACTCACTTGATGTAAGAGCGTAGCTAAGACTGTGCTATGCTAAACAGGACACGTAGGGCCTTGTTCAGCATTACTTTGAACACCTCTTTCATTGAGATAAACGGTTTCCATACTGTACTTTTTTTCTCCTCAAGATTTGAGTATCCATGTCTCAGCGCAAATTCACTGTGTGCCTGTGTCCTTCGTAGTCCTACTCGAAGAGAAAAGAGAGAAAAATAAATAAATATAGGAACATGACTGGCCACTATCAATTTGTGCCGGTCGCCATCGAGACCTCAAGTTCTTCTCGGACCCCGCACAGCTGATTTCCACCGCAAAATCGGGGTAACTGTGACCCGTCCGAGCAACGAGCATCGGGAGGTAGGTAGGCTGCTGCAGCGAGTGTCGCTGGCCATTCACTGCGACAAGGCCATCGCAGTCGTATTCGTTGGGTGTGGTTGAACACGCCATTTGTTCTGGAGTGTAGCCCTACACACCAATCCTCTGTTGCTTAATACTCCACCCCGATTTTATTTATTTTTCTTTGTGTCCTTGTAATTAAATTATGATTCGATCTTTATCTTTCATTTATTGCAGTCATTAAACTGCGGCCATACTGGAATACTGCCTCCGTTCTTCATTCGTTTATTACTGTTCTTATTCCATTGTCTGGAAATCTTGTGACACACGTACAATATATTCGTTCTTCATAAGACGGAAAGTGTCACTGAGGAGATCACAGATGTATGACGAAAGATTCCAGGACAATGGATACGAGTTAGAATAAGAATAATAATAAATGAGTGAAGAACGAATATAAAGAGCGTGTGTTTATTTGGTAAAAAAAAACCCCAGAAAATAATGACCATCACGAAATACAACACAATGTATATCTACTTATATATATATATATGGGAGAATATACAAAAAATAACAACAGACGAGGACAGGTGGTGTAAATAACAAAAGTATATATTAGTATGACGCTCGGGAATACGGAAAGTCTTTGACGTTTCGAGCTACGCTCTTCAACAGAAAGAATACGGAGACAAGGAGAAAAACACGGAGAAAAAAAATTGAATAGTGTTCAGTCAACGGTCAATCATAATAATGTATATATATATATATATATAT
>NC_068988.1:86724139-86725747 GCF_001194135.2 Octopus bimaculoides
AGAGAGAGAGAGAGAGAGAGAGAGAGAGAGAGAGAGAGAGAGAGAGAGAGAAAGAGAGAAGGGTTGCCAGAAAGCAAATCTATGCTGCATTCATCATTTTCAAGGAATTTACCCGGCATACAGCATTTTATATTTCGGAGACCTAGTAAAGGACGGTAATCTTTGGTATCGTTCACCGTTGGCACCAGCAGACCATGTACAAAAACCTGACCTCAGCTCCTCTGTCTCTCCTTAGCCATGTTCTAAAGACTTCACTTTCCATTGTTCCGAACCACAACCGTCCAGAATCGTCCTATCTACCTATGGCTTCTCTACCTACGTCAATTAGAACATGAACTATATAAACCTCACAGCCGTAGGTACACTTACAACACTGCTACAACTCCATCCAAACAACGTTAGCTATCTTTCTCACTCATGCACATCTACTGCATCCTGTAGCACTACTGCATCCTGCAGCACTACTGCATCCTGCAGCACTACTGCATCCTGTAGCACTACTGCAATACCATCCGAAAAACAATCTTTTTCATTCGGTCCAAATACTTATACATCACCCCGTAAACATTACTACAACACCATCCTAGCAACTCTGTCTCTCCTATTTAGTTCAGATACATATACAGCACCCTGTAACACTCCTACAATACCAACCTAACGACATTCAATCCAGACATATCTAAAAAAAAACCTTCTGGAACATTAACACAACATTTTCCTAACAGTACTCAGTCTAGATAAGTCTGCACCATCTCAGGACGCTTACTCGACATCATCCTAACAGTATTATATCTCCTACACAGTTCATATACATCTACAATACGCCCGGAATACAGCCACACTGGCACTCCGTCGGTTACGACGATGAGTGCTTCTGTTGATCCGATCAACGGAACAGCTTTGTTAGTGAAATTAACGAGAAAATGGCCAAGCACTTCATAGACACGTGTACCTTCAATGTAGTTCTCAGGGAGATTCAGTGTGACACAGAATGTGACAAGGCTGGCTCTTTGAAATACAGGTACTAATCAAGTGGCCGAGCACTCCGCAGACACGTGCACCGTTAACATAGTTCTCAGGGAGAATCAGCGCAACACAAAATGTGATAAGGCTGGTCCTTTGAAACAGGCACTAATCATTTTTGCCAGTTGAATAGACTGAAGCAATGTCGAATATAACCCATTGCTCAAGAACAACAACACGCCGCCGGGTATCGAACTCACGACCTTACAGTCATGAACCAAATACCTTAAACTCTGAGCCTCGCACCTTCATACAAACACAATAACATCTTAAGCAGCACAGCCTTGATCAACACATATGCGATCTGAGTCGTAAGAACCAGGTTGTTACATCGTACTTTCGATTCCTTGACCTGGTGGAGCGTTGTATACTTGAGCAAAACACGCTGCATTGAGATCGCTTCGTCTCATGGCACGTGCCATACCGTTCACCTGTAAAAGCAATGTCGGGGAGAGTGAGCTGATGCATGGTACAAACATTTGATCATTATAAACAAATCATCTGCGTGGTTGTTCAGCAAGAAATTACGGAACCCACATCCATCATCAAATGATGGGCGAATCCATATATATATATATATATATA
>NC_068988.1:86725999-86727657 GCF_001194135.2 Octopus bimaculoides
TATATATATATACTAGCTGACGCAGCCGGTAATTCCTAGGAAAGTGGGGCTTATCCCTTGGTTCCGTTCTTATAATTGTTTCGCTAATCCAATAACAACAATACAAAGTATGTAGCCCCGAAAAGGGCTTTAATGCGTTCCCAGAATATATAGAACTTAGGAGGAAATACTAATAAGGTATGTATATTAAAATCCTGAAGCATGTTATGTAACAACAGGCTAATCAGACATGAGATAATAACAATTCAAAGTGAATAGCTCTGAAAAGGGCCTTTGTGCGTTCCCAGAGAATATTACCCTCAGTGGCGCTAGTGTTGGTATATTCGTGAATAAGTCACTAACCGAAATAAGTGGATCTATTGTTTAGGAAAATACTATTTACTTGTTCAAGTGTTGTACCTAAAGTGCGAAAATAACTCTAACAGTTCAAATACTAAGAATTAAGCATACTCAATTTGATTTATACGAAATGATTTAAGAAAATGAATGGGTTATTTCCATTGACTGTTAAAATCTAGGCGAATGGGTTATTTCTCTTGGCTGTTAAAATGCAATATATTAGATGTATATAAGGATCCCTTCCAGGGGCCCTATTATCGATTTTTTTTCAATAATCTGAGTATGTCATGAGGCTTCCAGGCATGAGTTCTACTCACGTGTCAAGTTTCATCAAAGTCGATAAAACAATGTAGGAGGAGTTAGCTAACAACTCCACAACCACACCCATAGACATAATTTCTCACATATGTAGTAGATACACACAAACACACACACACATATATATATATAAATATACATATACATAGACAATTATATACATACACTTGTATATATATATATATATATATGTATACACACACATACATATATATATATACTCTTATATATAAATACATACATACACACACACACTCACACACACACATACATTCTCAAATACACACTCACTATATTAAGTATAAAGTACTTTGGATTTAGAATAGATAGAAAATTTGGGAAGTTGTGAAGTTCATGGCTTTTCCATGGGAGTTAATAAATTAAAACGACCACAACCGGAAATTGAGACTGCTTCATCGCCATTTTGAGCTAGTGATATATCAATTACTCAGATTGGTATGTACGATCATTGAAATATAGAACAGGTGTATAGAGACATATACACAGACGAAACAAACACACACACACACATACACGCACACACACACACACACACACAAAATCTTTTTATATATGTAATGTGTATATGTATGTACAGGTGCGTGTTATTACATGGCATATGCATGTATATGCATGTGCATACACAGGCACATACATACATACATACATACATACATACATACATGCATACATACATACTTATATGTGAGTGCGTATGTTAGAATGTGCACACATATTCGTATAGGTTAGACAGACAAACAGATGGATAGATACATAAATAGACAGACAGACAGACAGACAGACAGACAGACAGACAGACAGACAGACAGACAGATAGATAAATAGATAGATCGATAGATAGATACATACATGCATGCATACATACATAGACAGAAAGACAGACAGGCAGACAGACAGGCAGGCAGACAGACAGATACACAGGCAGACAGATAGATATGTGTATGCATGTGTATGGACATATAATTATATCCGAACATATA
>NC_068988.1:86727965-86729267 GCF_001194135.2 Octopus bimaculoides
TATATATATGTATATATATATATATATATATACATATATACATACATACAGGGGTTGAACAAAATAATGGAAACACCTTAAAATTTCAAACAAATTTATTTTAATATGGGGTAGGACCACCTTTGGCAGTAATTACAGCTTGAATTCTACGAGGTATGGATTCATACAAAGTTTGAATTGTTTCCAAATGAATTTTTGTCCATTCTTCAGCCAGAACAGTCTCCAGTTCTTGTAATGATGATGGTGGAAGATATCGACTCCTTACTTGTTTTTCTAAAATGCACCATAAATGTTCAATAATATTGAGATCTGGGGATTGTAGTGGCCAGATAAGATGTTCAACTTCACTAGAATGTTCCTCGTGTCATTCAGTGACAACTTTTGCTGTGTGGACTGGTGCATTATCATACTGAAAAATTGCATTTCCCTCCGGAAACAGTTCTGCAACCATAGGATTAATTTGATCAGATAAAATGCTTAAATAGTCTTCACTATTAATTCTGCCATGAAGGGAAACTATTGGGCCGGCGGATTTCCAAGATATCGCCCCGTAGATCATCACAGATCCTCCTCCATGTTTAACAGTTGGAAGAAGGCAGTCTGGGTCAAATGCTTCTTTTGGCTGTCTCCACATGTATACTTGGTGGTGGTCGGAAATAAGGTAAAGGATGACTCGTCCGAGAAAATAACATTCTTTCACTGCTCTAGGCACCAATTTTGTAGGTTTTTACTCCATTCTAAATGCTCTGCAACGTTTGTTTTCGAAAGTAGTAGTTTTCTGATTGCAACCCTCCCGTGAAATCCGGCTTTGTGCGTACACACACATACACATACACACACACATATATATATATCTGTAATTTGGCATTTCGTCGGTTACGACGACGAGTGTTCCAGTTGATCTGATCAACGGAACAGCTTGCTCTTGAAATTAACGTGCAAGTGGCTGAGCACTCCACAGACAAGTGTACCCTTAACGTAGTTCTCGGGGAGATTCTGTGTGACACAGAGTGTGACAAGGCTGACCCTTTGAATTACAGGCACAACATAAAAAAGGAAGAAAGAGTGAGAGAAAGTTGTGGTGAAAGAGTACAACAGGGTTCACCATTACCCCCTGCCGGAGCCCCGTGGAGCTTTAGGTGTTTTTCGCTCAATAAACACTCACAACGCCCAGTCTGGAAATCGAAACCGCGATCCTAAGACCGCGAGTCCGTTGCCCTAACCACTGGGCCATTGCGCCTCCACATATACATACATACATACATACATACATACATACATATATATATATATATATATATA
>NC_068988.1:86732011-86733310 GCF_001194135.2 Octopus bimaculoides
ATATATATATATATACGACGGGCTTCTTTCAGTTTCCGTCTACCAAATCCACTCACAAGGCTTTGGTCGGCCTGAAACTATAGTAGAAGACACTTGCCCAAGGTGCCACGCAGTGGGACTATATATATATATTGCAATAAGAAAATAGAGCGGAATATGTGGTACTCATCAACTTGCAGACATTATATTATGTCAATTTACCTGTCTATTTTTCAACTAAGAGGACAGGATAATAAAACCAATATACAAACACATATAACATATTATGTCATATCAGCAATAAAAATTAAAAAGGACATCTAGTTTATTACGGTCATACCTAGATTTCAATTTTTTTTAGCAAATAAAATAATTTGCTATATATATATATAGGCTCTGTGGTAAGAAGATTGCTTCCCGATCACATGGTTCTGGGTTCAATCCCATTGCATGGCACCTCGGGGAAACTGTTTTCTACTATAGCCTCGGGCCGAATAAAGCCTTGTGAGTGGATTTGGTGGCAGACGGAAAGAGAAAGAGGCCCATCGTAAACGCTATTATTTCAATCAAATATTAATAAATGTGTGTGTATACATACATACATACATACATACATACATACTTATGTATGTGTGCGTGTGCGTATGCATGTGTCTGTATGTGTGTGCGTATGTGTTTTTGTGTCTGTGTGTGTTAGTGTCGGTCCCCTCCCCTCACCACCGATTAACAACTGGTGCTAGTGTGCTTACGTGTCCGTAACCTATCGGTTCAGCAAAAAAGACCGATAGAATAAGTACTACACTTCAAAATAGTCCTGGGATCAATTTGTTTGACTTAAGCCGTTTAAAGTGGTGCTCCAGCATGGCCGCAGATCAATGACCGAAACAAGTAAAAGGTAGGGCCAACGCACGAAACATATTTCACGCAATATTATATATATATACACGCACGTGCATATACACACTCACACACATGAAGACAGATAGATAGATAGATAGATAGGTTTCTTTATTAGCCACACAGGGCTCAACACAGAGGGGACAAAATACAAATGTAGAGTTTTTCTTTTCGAGGGGGTCGAAAACAAAGCAGAAAAAAAAACAAAAGTGGGGACAACGATGAAAAAAAACATCGCAAAACGTTTGGGGTATTTACAAAAAATTCCCAATAAATGGGGAGGTTATCCGTGGAAAGAAAAACCTACGAAAAGACCACGGTAACCTCGGTCTTTAGCGTCACAGTTTGTTAAATAAAATTTCTTTTATTTAAGCAAGAAACGTAAGTAACTCTCTGTTTACAAAATTTTAAAACGTTTTATAG
>NC_068988.1:86738942-86740572 GCF_001194135.2 Octopus bimaculoides
AAGCGTTCCAAAATTATGTTTCTCGACATTTTTCAAATGTCAAGAAGGAAATTTTTGTATTTTGCTAGGGCCGAAACTGCCCCTGGGGGCCAATTCCTGCCCTTGAAAATACACACAAATGAAGCCTAGGTGCTTCGCAACAAAATTATTTAAAAATTCCAACAAAATGTGGACAGTAAAAGGTCAAATAAACGTTTACCTTCGCAGCCGATGTGACAGCACGTCCGTGAGAAGAGATAGATAGATAGATAGATAGATAGAGAGAGAGAGAGAGAGAGAGGGAGAGCGGGACAGTGAGAGAAAGAGAAAGACAGACAGACAGACAGACAGACAGACAGACAGACAGACAGGCAGGCAAGCAGAGAAATACAGTGGTACTTTACTATGTCTGGTTCAACGCCCGTATAAATTGCGTGTATATGTGTGCCAAAATATGTTTGTTTATATGTGTGTGTGTGTGTGTGTGTGTGTGTGCTTGTGTGTAAGCACATTTGTTTATCCGACTGTATTTCTTGCACGTGTATGCATTTCACGCGCGTGCTCGCACGTGCTTGAGCGTGTGTGTGTGAGTGCGTGTGTGTGTGTGTGTGTGTGTGCACGTATGTCTAACAATGTCTATATGCACAGAAGTACTTTATGACAGTTGCTTTACAGCTGAACTGTATAAGTGGCGCCATCTGCGTAACTTGTTCTGTTCCCTAACCTCCATATCTCTCCCCCTCTCTCTCTTTATGTAGACACGTATACGTATGTGTCCATGTGTCTCTGAGTCTATGTGTATGAGTCTATGTGTGTATGTGTGTGTTCTACTTAATCATGCTTTGTTACAGAAACATGACGCACACACCAACAAAAAAACGTATGTCTGTAAGAGAGTATTTGATACCGTAAGGTACCTACGAACCCAGTCATACAAGACAGATTAACGCTGTTGTTGTTGTTGTTGTTGCTATTACTTAACGCCAGGTCAACTTTGTTTCAACGGTTCTAACAGTTATCTGGGTTTGCTTTATCCAGTGTGTCTTTTCCTCACTTGATTCACTAATGTGTGATTCCAGGGATATCTCGATTCCAGGGATATCTCGATTCCAGGGATATCTCGATTCCAGGGATATCTCGATTCCAGGGATATCTCGATTCCAGGGATATGTCGATTCCAGGGATATCTCGATTCCAGGGATATCTCGATTCCAGGGATATCTCGCAGTCAGACGAGCACGCGCAAAGATGTGTATGTATGTATGTATGTATGTATGTATGTATGTATTGCATGCATGCATACCTGTGTGTGTATGTATGTGTATATATGTATCTATATATGAATGTGTGTGTATATGTATGTATGTGTGTATGTATGTATGTATGTATGTATGTATGTGTGTGTATGTATGTGTGTGTGTATGTATATATGTATGTATGTATATGTGTATGTATGTATTGCATGTATGCATACCTGTGTGTGTATGTATGTATATATGAATGTGTGTGTATATGTACGTACGTATGTATGTATGTATGCATGTATTGCATGCATGCCTGTGTGTATGTATGTGTATATATGTATCTATATATGAATGTGTGTATATATATGTACGTGTGTAGGTATGTATGTATGTATGTATGTGTGTGT
>NC_068988.1:86741582-86742963 GCF_001194135.2 Octopus bimaculoides
TAGGCATTAAAAACTAGTAATAAAATCCATAATCCTTTTACGAATTTATTGAAACAAACGATACATGTTCTTTACTACATGGGAAAACGAAAGTAAATTTTCATGAAGGACGTCGTCTGAGATATCATTGAGAACCCCCTGAATCTGTCTCCAAGTCCTCCAGTGTGCGAGGTTTTGTCTTGTACACCTCTTTTGTGTAACTCCACATGTAAAAATCACATGGAGTGGGATCTAGACTTCTGGACTTTTGCGGTCACAATCTTCAGGTTTTACTTCCTGCATGTAATGGAGTTTCCACGACCTGCTTGACGTGTTGATTTTTTGCGGGCTGCGATTAAACATTTCCTGCACTGTTTCTACATTCTCTGCTGATCGGGATGCGGTCGGACGGCCACTTCTTGCATCATTCACAGAGCCCGTGGTCATCAGCTTTACATGACAACTTTTTGTTGTCTTCGGACATGGTGTTTGTTATATGCTTACCTTTCCATGCACGCCACCATCTCTGAACCAAGACAACAGAATTCCACACTTCATAGCGTGCTGCTATCTTAACTCGGTCCTGAACAGTCAAGCGATCGGCCATCTGGAAAATGAAAAATAAGGCAATAAGAAAATATGAAATCCCTATTAGTGCTGTCTGTTTTTAAAATGTTTTCGTCATGACCTCAATGATACAAAAATTCTATAAACAATTTCTAATGACTATACGACTATACTTTCCGTCCACCCTGTATATATATATATATATAGCTCGAAATATACGTGATATGACAGTCTAGTAGATAGGTAAGTTAATCTTTATATTAAAAGCCATGATGAATTGAAAGGCTAACAAAAATTTATAAGAACTAGCATTTGTTGGAAGAACAAATAACTGCTGAAAGAACGAAAATTAAATCTATTCTACTATAGTTATCTCCCTTAATCCACTAGCTTTTTTTCTTTCTTTTTTTTTTTGCGACTGCTTCAGGATGTAGGAATTGACCTCTACATGGTTGGTTATATGAGCGTTTTGGATTAAAAGAGCTCTCGGCACTGAAGTAGAATAATAATTTTTTTTTTTTTTTTTTGTGTCGTATCAGTCTTTAGCTACTCTGTGTTTTGTCTGTGGTTGCATAGGTGAAACTCAGAATAGCATGACACAGGCTCGACCCATTCTCCCTTGTCAGTCATACGATAAGTGCTTTCTCGTGGCTAAGAAATGTTTTGACTCTTATTTCTAGCAATGCTGGTGTTAACTTGTACCCTTGTCACTTTAGTGACGTCTATAGTTTTTGCCTTTTGGTTGTAAACTGTGAATAGCCACTTTTATTTTATACATACATACATACTTACATACATACATACATATATATATATATATATATATATATATATA
>NC_068988.1:86746981-86747688 GCF_001194135.2 Octopus bimaculoides
ATTTCACTGTTCGTTCTTTCGTTCCCCCTCGCTCACATTTCCTTGCCTTCTCTTTTTTCTCTCCACTTTTCACTTCACTGTGTCCCTGTCATTTTTTCCGTCCCTCCCAAATTCTTTTGTCCCTCTGCCTCTACCTCTCTCTCTTCTCTTCCCACGTGACCGGTGTTCGGCCAAGCATGAACTTTCTTTCTTGGCCGGCCGTTGTGCGTGCAACATCGTTATTCCTCCCTGTGCCTGTGAAATCTTGTATTCCTGCTGTAAAGCCATATTTCCACACACGCCAGCTTAATATAATTCGTCCTAAATCGAAAGACATCTGTTGTTATGTCCTGTCTTATTATTTTTATTGTATTTGTGTAACATTGTTCATTTTTTTTCCGTCCTTGTTTTTGTATACATTCGCTGCTTTCTTCTAAGGAATCTAATACTGTTAGCTTAGTTTTTCCTTGGAGCTGGCCAGATTGGAGCAATACTGAGAATTACCAGCCGAAATTGCGAAGATATTCTGGTACTCGACTGAAGAGAGAAAATTCCGAATGACCTGTCCGTGTTTCCTTGTATCGTCTACCTGTATGTTTTGTCCCTTTCTTGTATCACCTAACTGTCTGGATGTTTTGCGTCCTTGTCCCATTCTGTATTATTTATACATATATATAGCGGCGTACGTACAGCTTGTCTCTTATATGTAAGTATGTATATATATATAT
>NC_068988.1:86747980-86751264 GCF_001194135.2 Octopus bimaculoides
TAATCACCCATCCTTTTGGGATGTGAAATTCGGGTGCCTTCGCATAAGTACCATATTCAAGCCTTGAATCTATATATATATACATATATATATATATATATATATATATATTATTTTATTTAAAAGAGTTCCAGCTCTGTCTGTTTTTTATGTTTTATTTATATTCTTGTAAAATTAATGTGGGATATAGAATATGGAATATATAATATATAATATAAAAATGGATGATACAATGAAATGAAGTATTGAATGTCTTATTGAATATATGAAATATTGAGTGTTCAATATAAAGAATTAAATATATAAAGGCGAATACGTATTTTCATACCTTGTGGTATTCATCATGGCCTACGTCTGACAGACGTATATATATATATACGCACACATATATAAAGTTCTAAAATTACGTCAGAATGTGACAGTCTACGCTGAGTCTTGCCTTGGGGTGGACTGTTCAAAACTGTGAAGTAGATTAAGTTGTTCGATGTTCACTTAAGGATGTGTTGAACTTGGAACCATGTGCGTGGAGTGACAAGTGCATTTGTAAATTAATTTAAATATCTTGAGATTATGGACGAAAGTTATTGTTAAGTATGAATGGTGCGGGACAATCCTTAATTCTACGCGTTTGTACTATTAATAGATTTAATTGAAATCACTAAAGTTAAATTGTTGAGAATGACTTTTGTATTGATTTGAGCAAATAACTTAAATGATATGGTTAAAGAGAGAGGTTACGTTTTTAAGGATGGGTTAATATTTTTGTTCAAAGGTCAAGTTTACAACTCATCTGATTATTAGCTTTTGTTGTGAATTGGAGACACGCACACACATACGAGCGCTCTCACGTGCGCAGATACACACACACACACACACACACACACACACGCTATGTCTAAAAATATCGAACTCTATCAGTAAAAGGGCCAACAGAACTAAACAACTACCTTGGCAACCTTAAGTAAAACCGTTCGTTGTGAGGTCCATAAAGCTGGATATTTTGTGGGAGGACTGTAATTGCTAAACCTCATCTCTCACCCATCTACGTCGATAAGCAGAAAAAATGGTGTTTAGAAAAAAGGTAGTCAGTGGCTCAATGAAACAATCATCTCTGATGAATCGTCATTCAACGTTTTCCTCTCACTTGGGGGACGAGCTTATGTCTGGAGACAAACCAAAAAAAGCCTTCAGGCCTGACTTTGGATCGAACCGTGAAGTACAGAGACGGCTCTGTGATGATGGGCTGCCATATCACAGAATTCTCATGGTTCTTTCGTTGTTCTCCATGGCAGAGTTAACGTCCAAGGTTATCTGAGTATTTTGGCTGATCGTGTCCATCTACGAGATTCCATCTCGTAGATTCAATAAGTTCATCTGCTGAAATCGTTCACATCCACCATGCTGCACTCCATGGTTTTAACGCACCCACTCTCGAGTGGTTACATGCTATTTAACCCATTGCTAGGATCCTAACAGGTTCTAATACTCCAGGTCAGAGTACATATGGGAACAATAGTGGCTAATGAGTGGTTCTACACTACTCAAAATCGTGGAATCAGAGTCGAGCGACCGGACGTAGTTTAAAGTCATGCTCAGGACACTATTGAGCTCATTGAGTCAATGGTGAGTCGATTTCTCGACGTACTGAAGTAGTAATCGACGCGAAAAGTAGACCAGACCTATATTAAATAATGATTTCAAATTTTGGCTCAAGATCAACAATGTCGGGGCAAGATTACATCAACCCCAGTGTTCAACTGGTACTTATTTTATCTACCCCGAATGGATGAAAAGAAAAGTCAACTTCAGTGGCATTCTAACTTAGACCATAGAGACGAACGAAATGCTGCTAAGCACTTTGCCCGTTCTGCTAACGTTTCTGCCAGCTCGCCGCCTTCAGATCCATACTAAATAATAGTTTCAAACTTTGGCACAAGGCCAGCAATTTAGGGGGCGGGGGAATGTCGATTGCATCAACCCCAGTGCGTGACTTGTACTTGTTTTAACAATCCGAAAAGGATGAAAGGCTTAGTCGACCATGATGGCTTTTGAATGTAAAGACGAACAAAATGACGCTAAGCATTTGACCCGGCGTGCAAATGAGCCTGCGAGGTCAACGTCTTCAGACCCGTATTAAATAATAAAACTTCCACAAACAAGATTCTTCCATTATTTTGTCCACCCACTGTAAACACACACACGCGCGCGCGCGCGCGCATCCATCCATACATATGCTGGCTGAACTATCGAGAAATCTGCTGTTGTTCTATCCAGATTACAAGTTCAGGTTTGTAACTGTAATTATTGGGGCACTGGGATATGTAACACATTGCCTAAATACCAATCTTCAGAAATTAGGCTTCTCAAAACCAGAAAGGAGAAAGCTGATTCGAAGACTACAGATCCAATCCATCACTGGAACTGTAAAGATCTGTAAAACTTTCCAGAAGTTTATCTTTTAAGTATATATGAGTAAGTCTAGATATGCAACTATATGCATGAAAATACACACATAAAACAAAACATACAAATCTGCACATATATATACATACATACATACAAAAATACCCTGTTGTTAATACTGAAATTCCAATGAAGGAGCCTTGAATCTAGGTTAGAAACCGGTTCTTTCTCTATTGGCAAGAAATATTGAGAAAAAACTGAATACTGACATGCATGCATACATACATACATACATACATACATACATACATACGGTGCGAAATTGTTTTTGACCCTCTGTCGATAACTGATGAGGAGTTGGTGACCTTCTGTGTTTGTTTTCCGTTTGTTTGCTCATGTATTGTTGTTTTTAACTTAACCCAAACTTTATGCAAATTAAGCTATAGTCGTAAAACGGGTCACGAAGTATCTTGCTCTTGAAAACTGATGCTAAATTCGTTTCAAGTAGCTGACGCTTATGAATATACATTATCGCTTGTTCAGCGTGCCCCAGTCTTGTTTGACCTAAGCACTTCAGTGTTGCCTGTTTGTTGTTTGGTGCTTGTGGCTGTCGTAGAAACTACTACTACTACTACTACTACTACTACTACTACTACTACTACTACTACTACTACTACTATCATCAAGGCTGCCATGGCCATCACAACAACTAGTAGCACCACCACCACCACCACCACCACAACAACAACAACAACAACAACAACTACTACTACTACTACTACTACTACTACTACTACTACAATAATAGCTACTATCTATCACCATTACCACCCCCGACGACTATTGCTACCACCATCACCATCAACATCACCATATCCACC
>NC_068988.1:86753435-86754328 GCF_001194135.2 Octopus bimaculoides
ACAGGAAAAAAAAGAAGAAAGAACAGACACCACAAAATTTACAAGACCCCTCCCTTGGTGAAAAAGGTTACGTGTACATGGAGGAGAGAGTGTTGTCACTCAGCGATGGGGAAAACGGTAAACGAAAGACTAGATCAAAGACTAAAGAGGACTCAGGACTCAGAGGTGGTGAGTGGTGTTACTCAGTGTGGAGTGAGTAACACACTTTTCATTTTCTCATTTCTCAGTTATCATTCATGTATCATTATTTTAATATTTTGATTTTAATGTTTTTCATGTTCATGTGTCATTCATAGCATCATATTTTCATTCTGTTATATGTCCCCACATGTGTTGATGTCCCCCTCTATGTAATGCCTTTATGGCAATTTAAAAGAAATAAAGAAGCTTACTTTGCAATCATATGGTTCCGGGTTCAGTCCCACTGCGTGACACTTTGCGAAAGTGTCTTCTACTATAGCCTCGAGCCGATCAAAATCTTGCGAGGGGATTTGGTACACAGAAACTGAAAGAAGCCCGTCGTATATATATGTATATATCTGTATGTGTGTGTGTTTGTGTGCTTGTTCTGTGTTTCTTCCTCCACAACCACCCCAATATCGCTTGATAATTGGTGTTGGTGTGTTTACGTCTCCGTAACTTAGCGGTTCGGCAAAGAGAACGATATAATAAGTACTAGGCTTAAAAATAAGTCCTGGGGTTGATTTCTTCCAAAAAAGCACTTCAAGGCGGTGCTCCAGTATGGCCGCAGTCAAATGACTGAAACAAGTAAAAGAATAAAAGAATAAAACAATATATATATGTGTGAATTAAAGGTAATGCTAAAGCTAATTCGCCATAATCCTTGCTGTCAGAATCGTTAGTACGCCGGGCAAAATGCATAGCGGTATTTC
>NC_068988.1:86755518-86756456 GCF_001194135.2 Octopus bimaculoides
ATCAATAATTAATAATTTTTACCAAGCACTTCGGTATGTAAAAACCATTATCGGTAAAGAACTTATTTAAAAGTTCTTTTAAATTTATAAACATAATTAAGGGATCAGCAACAGTTGCTTCACCACATACCAAAATTCAGAAATAGCAGTTAAAGTGGTAAAACTCCAACAGGTAGCAATACTTGTAACTCACAAAGGCAAAACAAGAGAAAAACAACGAAACTAACCAGTCTTAGTTAATCATAGACGCGTTTCTGGATCAGAATAGTAAAAACCTTCATTTCCTCATCAGTATGATATTCTAGTTTGTAAATTCGAAAATGCTGGCAACCATGCATGCACGACCAAGCGACATCGTGCATCAACATAATATAAGCAGCACCTCCGAACTTACATAGGCCAGTCAATCATACACCCAGAACCATGCTAACAGCTTAGAAGTGAAATTTAGGATTTCTTGGTTTTCTGCGAATCGATTTTGATAAAACATTTCCCAGCTGCTTTGCACACCATCGCAACACCATTATCATGTTTTCATTATTCTGTGTCCCGACCCTTCTTTTTCATTTCAGATTCTTCAGCTTTTGAGTGAATCACGATAATAGCTTTTGAATGAAAATAGCCCATCTAAACATTTATTTTTCAGAAAATGAAGGGTAGTGATACATATTAAACATACATTGAGTATATATTTAAGAGAAAGCCATAATAATATAACATTTATTGACATAATGAATTACTTAGCCACATGAGCGCCAAGGAAGAAACGGTTCAATTGTGAGACCTCCAAGATTGTGACAGCTAGAGATTTAAGGAATATTGGCTGCAAGTTACGTGGGAAACCTGTACAAACAAGCAAAGCCATTTTCACCGCCTCCAGACTTCCTTATGTATCGAAAATATGCATATATTTATATATTATTCATATTATATATATA
>NC_068988.1:86756808-86758572 GCF_001194135.2 Octopus bimaculoides
TATATATATATATATATATATATATATATTATTTGTTTCAGTCATTTGACTGCGGCCATGCTGGAGCACTTAAGGGGTTTTAGTCGAACAAATCGACCCCAGGACTTATTCTTTGTAAGCCGAGTACATATTCTATCGGCCACCTTTGCCAAACCGCTACGTTACAAGACAGAAACACACCAGCATCGGTTGTCAAGTGATAGTAGGGGGACAAACACACAAATATGTATATATATATAATAATACAGAGAATATATATGCATGTATACACACATATATGTACATACTTACATCTACATGTGTATATAGATGCATATCAGGGTACAGGACGTTAGAACAATGAACTACAGACAACGGAACGAACACATAGGAAAACAGATAGTCACTTGGAATTAATCCTTCGTCAGCTGCCTCTATTCTAACTAGACGTTTCGAAGATAAGGCAGTACGTACTCTAGAATAGTCTCTTCCTGAGTAGTGGATCGACCCACTAAACAGAGGATTCCAAGGTGGCAAACACAAACCAAGACAGGAAAAATTGGACACGACGGGCTTCTTTCAGTTTCTGTCTACCAAATCCACTCACAAAGCTCAAGGTTATAGTAAGTGTCACGCTGTAGAACTGAACCTGGAACCATGTGATCGGGAAGCAAGCTTCTTACCACAGAGGGAAGCCTAGTTTGAAACGTTCATAATTTAACAACCGTGAAGTTAACAGATAAATTGGTAAGATTCATAGGTAGACCGAAGACGTACATACACACATACATGCATAGATACATACACACATACATGCCTGCATACATACATACATACATACATACAGACAGACAGACAGACAGACTAACTGACTGACAGACATCTAGATAGAGATGGGGAGGGAGGGGGAGAGAAGAACTGGCAATAGACTGATTGGTAGATAGATACGTATATAGGAAGGTAAATAAGTTGTTAGACAGACAGGCAGGCAGGCAGGCAGGCAGACAGGCAGACAGAGAGATAGATAAGCAGGCAGATAGATAGGTAGGCAGACAGGCATGCAGGCAGACAGATTGACAGACAGACAGACAGACAGGTAGACAGAAAGATAGGCAGACAAATAAATAGACAGACAGATAGAGACACATACACATATTTGCTTGAATATGCGCTTATAAAACATTTCACTTAGTCACATGTTCGTTCACTGATTTCCTAAAAAATGTGACACTTCGTACAATTGTACGCCTACATTTTCTTAAAGAGATATTTTCAACGAAGAAATCTGTTGTTATTTTTTTTATTTAAACTGTAATACACTCATGACATTTAGTGCTCTACTTACCCCTACTTCCGCCTTTCTATCTATCTATCTATCTATCTATCTATCTATCTATCTATCTATCTATCTATCTATCTATTTCTTGTTGATTAGTCGGGCTTTATTTCACTATTATATAAGCGTGTTATCTTCCTGTTACAATTCGTCCGTCTCGTACAACCTATCTCACAGCTATACATTTTCCAGTCCCACACGTATTAACTCGCATTTAGAATGTGGCTTCCACATAGATTTTGCTTTAAATAAATATTAGTTAGGCGCAGGAGTGGCTGTGTGGTAAGTAGCTTGCTTACCAACCACATGGTTCAGGATTCAGTCCCACTGCGTGGCACCTTGGGCAAGTGTCTTCTACGATAGCCTTGGGCCGACCAAAGCCTTGTGAGTAGATTTGGTAGACGGAAACTGAAAGAAGCCCGTCGAATATATATATATATATATATATA
>NC_068988.1:86759205-86765050 GCF_001194135.2 Octopus bimaculoides
TTAAAAGACATGTTAGGATCCACAATGAGCAGAACTTACTTGCAGGTATTGGTAGTGCAAATCAGAGGTGCAATCTGTGTGGGTGTTTTTTCAAAACATTGTCTGTTTTAAAAAGCCACATCAGACGCCATGAACGGGCTAAGGTGTAGGTGCAGGAGGTGGTCAAACTCTGTTTAAGGAGTAGACAACCACCATATATATATATATGTATATATGTATGTATACATGTATGTATGTATGTATGTATGTATGTATGTAAGTATGTATGTGTGTGCGTGTGTGTGTTAGGGTGCATGGCTTAGTGGTTAGGGTGTTGCACTCACGATCGCTAGATCGTGATTTCAATTCCTAGACTGCGAGGTACGTTGTGTTCATGAGCAAAACAGATCATCTAACGTTGTTCAGTGATCACTTCAACACCTGATGTGTGGTACACTGTGCATCTGTTCAGATAACGTCGATTTGATGGAGAGGGTGAGCTAATGTGCGGCACGAAAAAAGCTCAATGCTCATAAGTCGTTTCCGACGGCAGAGTCCATTGTGTATGTATGTATCAATGTATGTATGGGTGGAAAAACTCATGAGCAGTCAATGACCATCCAACAAAATGTGATGAGAGAGAGAAAACGAAAGGGGTAGAGAGAGAACAGTACAGGGTAGAGTCGCATCAAAATTATTAAAATAAACTTATTTGGAAATGGATGCGTGCCTTTAGTCGAGAAAATCGACCCCAGGACTCATTCTTTGGAAGCCTAGTACTTATTCTATCGGTCTCTTTTTGCCGAACCGCTAAGTTACGGGGACGTAAACACACCACCATCGGCTGTCAAGCAATGGTGGGGGACAAACACAGACACACAAACACACACATATACATATATACATATATACGACGGGCTTCTTTCAGTTTCCGTCTACCAAATCCACTCACAAGGCTTTGGTCGACCCGAGGCTATAGTAGAAGACACTTGCCCAAGGTGCCACTCAGTGGGACTGAACCCGGAACCATGTGGTTGGTAAGCAAGCTACTTACCACACAGAAAATGTGACATCATTCAACTTTCTTCCCCCACCCCACCACGACACAAAAATTAGTTTGGGATCGAAAGAGTTTTTTTTTTCCGAAAATGCTGGTATAAAGCTTAAGATATTTAGTCGAGCAAAAATTGTGTTTTGTTGAGAATTAATGCATTTATTTGACAGCAAAGAGATAAGTAGCACTTTGTCGGTGAATTTTTACCTGTCTACATACATTCACATACACGCTATTATATATATATATATATATATATATATACACGCACATAATATAAATGTCGCGCGCGCGCGAACCGTGTGAATCACACTCTGGAAAATTTACTTCTGGAAAATTTTGGGAGTGGGTAAAATTTCCGAGGCTTCCATCTCACCCCACCCATTTTTCGGACCCCCAAAAGGGTTTTGTAGCATATTAGGAGGTCACAGGAATTCATTCAACGAAAAAAAAAAAAAATTCCAATGGTTTCGGGATGAGGAGGGGGTGGGGTCCCCCGCCCCACCCCCTTTTTTTTTCCGAACCAAAATAAGGGATTTGCAGCATATTAGGAGGGCAGGGTACTTGATTCCACGCAAAAAAATCCGAGTTTTTTTGTTTGTTTTTTTAATGAAAATCGTTTGGGTGTTACACAAAAAATTTACCGATAAATCTACCAAAGTTGTTATCAAACCAACAACCAACGCCACCCACAAATATAATAAATAAATAAATAAATATAATAAATAAATAAATAAATAAATAAATAAATAAATAAATATAATAAATAAATAAATACATGAGCGAAATGCTACCGCCTCCGCTCCGCTATCTTCTCTTTGGTTTCAGAAATCGGTGATAAGTATTTGCTTCTTTTATTATTTTTTAGAAATCTTTTATTGTTTATTTGTTTGTCATTCGATTGCAGCCTTGCTGGAGCACCACCTTGTAGGGTCTTAGTTGAACGAATTGATCCCAGGACATATTTTTAAGCTTCTTACTTACTCAAAGGTCTCTTTTACCGAGCTGTTTAATTTACAGGGAAGTGAACAAACCAACACCGGTGATCAAGGGGGTGGTAGGGACAAACACACACATACACTCACACACATACACAGGCACACTTACACGCACGCGCGCAAAACCACACACACACACACGCACGCACGCACGCACGCACGACGTACTGCCATACAGTTTCCGTCATCGAATTCCCTCACAAGGTCTTGGTCAGCCTAGGGCTATAGTCGAAGGCACTTGCTCAAGGTTCCGCGCAGCGGGACGAAATCACTACTTCGTAGATGAACAGCTAGCTTCTTAACCACACAGGCATGTCAATAGATGAAGAAGAAGAACGTCCGAAAGTCAGCCAGCTTCTTTTTCTCTTGATTGTCTCAACATAATTGTAATCTACATCATCGACGACTTATCACAGCGAAATTTCATTAAAAAATATGCATGCATTCAGAAAGTTAGCAGAAAACTGGTTTGCGGGGCATTAAACTGTAGATATGCCTATATAGGTGAGTGAGTATTATAACATTAGCTAAGAGTGAGTGGGGGGGAGAGAAAAGGAGGAGAAAAGAGAGAGGGAGAAAGAGGAAGGGAGGAGAGACTCAGTGTGTGTGTGCGTGTGCGTGTGTGTAAGTAGACAGTATCAACGTCAACTATATGAAGTGAGCAGATAGAGTTAGTAGCTATAGTGATTGTCTTCATTAACAAACAGCTTTGCTGCTAACTGCCTCGGTAGCGCAGTAGGCAGCGCGTCAGTCTCATAATCCAAAGCTAACACCCGAGCCATCTGAAGGTCGTGAGTTCGATCCTCACCCGGGGCAGAATTTTTTTTTTTTTTTTTTCAAATTTTGGCACTAGGCCAGCCATTTCGATAGAGAGAGCAAGGATCTTTGGGGTTTGACGGGCAACATTTTTTTATGTAGTGTTTTTGGTACCGAAACACTTTCAAACTTCGAATACTTGTATATTTTGTGGTATAGAACAGATAGAAGATTTTGTATTCGAAGTTATTTTATGTAAAAAGTTGTCGTATTTCGGTGTAATTTCAACCAATCACTGACGTCTATTGAGGTGAAAACAATTAATGCCGTAACGGTGTCATGGGATCTTTTCCTTGAATAAAATTAGTCCCGTTGTTTGTCAACAACTACCCGTGTTACTCCGTGCGTTTGTACTGGTTTTAGCTTTAGGGTTTTAGGGTTAGGGTTCGGGTTTTAGAGTTAGGGTTAGTTTTAGGATTACGGTTAGGGTTATGATTATTTTTGCCATAACCTTAACTCTAACCTTATAACTCATAACCATAACCCTAACCCTTACCCTAACCCCAACCCTAACCCCAACCCTAACCCTAAAACCCTAACCCTAAAACCCGAACCCTAACCCTAAAACCCTAAACCCTTACTAGGGAATAATGATATAATTAAACAGGGAATAACACACTTGACACCGAACAGCAGTAACTGTATTCAGCTGAATAGACGTCAGTGATTGGTTAAAATTACAGAATTACGACAACTTTAACATGAAATAACTTGCGATGTACATTTTTTTTTGTTAAGAAGGCTAAGAGAAAATTTGTTTTGTATGACACATTCTACCAGTGTCCCAAGTTTGAAATTGTTTCATTAAGAAAACAAATGTTGCCCGTCAAACCCCAAAGATCCGAGAGCAATCCTATTTTACATCCATCCTAGTATTCAGCTGGTACATATTTTATCGTACCCAAAAGGATGAAAGGCAAAGTTTGACCCAACTCGGAATTTCATCTTAGAACGTAGATACGGACGAAATGCCGCTAAGCATTTTGTCCGACGCGGTATCGATTCTACCAGCTTGCCGCCTTTTATTTAGAGCTAATATCGGGTGTGTAAACAAATAAGCAGTAGTTATGACTATATGTGCGTGACTATATTATAAGTTAACAAGAGTGAGAGAAAGAGACAGTGTGTGTGTGTGTGTGAGAGAGAGAGAGAGAGAGAGAGAGAGAGAGAGAGAGCGTACGTGCGTGCGTATTGCATAAATGCTGTCAGCAATAGCAACACTTGTACTGAAAATATAGCTAGTAGCCATAGTGGTTGTCTTCCTAAACAAACAGCCTAGAATTTAGGTGCCTCGGTAGCGCAGTAGGCAGCGCGTCAGTCTCATAATCCAAATTTATCAGCCGAGTAATCTGAAGGTCGTGAGTTCGATCCTCACCTGGGGCACAAGCTTTTTTTTTTTTTTTCTAAAACTAGAAATATTTTTTGAAATTTAAATATAATATTGTGTGTATATATTATATACAACAAATCAGTAGTTATGATTTTACGTACGTATATAACAATTCGTAAAAGTGAGTAGTGGGAGTGGGGAGAGAGAGAGAAAGAGAGTTTGTGCGTGTGTGTGTTTTGCATATATGCGGGCAGAAGTATTGACGACAGCTGTCTTCTTAAACAAAGACGTTTCTCACTAACTGCCTCGGTAGCGCAGTAGGCAGCGCGTCAGTCTCATAATCTTAATCTAACAGCCGAGTAATCTGAAGGTCGTGAGTTCGATCCTCACCTGGGGCAGACTTTTTAAAGTTGAAAATATTCTTTTTTTTTTGCTTCTTTTTATCTAGGGATAGTTTACTGTCCTTTATATGATTATCATTTCGCCATAAATTTGTTGTGTGTGTGTGTGTGCCCGTGCGTGTCTTTGGGTTGTGTTTGTCCTCCACCCCAATTGATAACCGGCGTTGGTGTGTTTACGTCCCAATAGGGTAAAAGAGCCGATAGAAAAAAGTACCAAACTTAAAAATAAGTACTGAGATCGATGTGTTCGATTAAAAAAATTATACTTGACCATAACCAATAGAGCATGTCCCTTAGTAGCTGACAATATGTGCATCCCTGATCACGAGCAGGAATAGTGGGTGGGGCGTATTATGTTCATTGGTTGAGAGGAATTCTTTGGGGTTTGAACAATTCACACCTGGAAACATGGATGCTTCGTTCATCATCCTGAAGCAAATCTTCTGGGCGAGATGAGATACTCGACCTGAAGTTATGCGCTCTTTATCTTGAAATGAGCCCACCATGTAGCACATATATATTTGTGATGCATTTGCTTTGTGTGCCTTTATCAGAAGGGTAATCATGATGGATATATTAGGCTTCGTATATTTGTATACCCCAGCATCACGTCAATGGCATGCGCTGCTCTCTCACCCAATAACAACAATAATAATAATGGTTGCAAATTTTGACACAAGGGTAGCAATTTTGAGGGAGGAGACAAGTCAATTACATCGACCCCAGTGTTCAAATGATACTTATCTTATTGATCCCAAAAGGATGAAAAGCGAAGTCGACCTCGGTGGAATTCGAACTCAGAGCGTAAAGACGGACGAATAATCATTCCTACTAAAAGCACAAGGCCTGAAATTTGGTGGGGAAGGAACTAGTTGATTACATCAACACAAGTCACTGATACTTAATTTATCAGCCCCGAAAGAATGAAAGGTAAAGTCGACCTCAGCAGAATTTGAACTCAGAAGGTAAAACCGCGTAGTTTTTTGCCCGGTACCGTAACGATTCTGCCAGCTCAGTCTTTTCTACTATAGGCACAAGGCCTGAAATTTGTGGGGAGAGGATAAATCGATTACATCAACCCCAGTGTTCAACTGGTACTTATTCCGAAAGGGATGAAAGGCAAAGCCGATTTCGGTGAAATTTGAATTTAGAACGTAATGCCGGAAGAAATGTTGCTAAGCATTTTCTTCGGCATGCTGATGATTCTGACAGCTCACCACCTTTAGTTTCAAATTTTGAACTAAGCTAGCAATTCTAAAGGAGGCTG
>NC_068988.1:86765309-86767382 GCF_001194135.2 Octopus bimaculoides
AGGGACCCCCTTATAAACGCTTATGAAATTTATACATAAATATTTGCTTAAAATAACATATTTTTACATTTATTTATTTAACAGTATTTAATAAATAGGTTTATTGTCAATTATATACACAGGATTTTTTTAATACATACTTAGTGAGAAGGATGTGCTTGCTTGGCTCTGCACGGACCGACCCCCTGTCTTGTCCTTGCGGACCCCCTGTGGTCCGCGGACCACAGTTTGAAAAGCCCTGAGCTGAGAGAAAACTATCCCTGGAAAGGTTGATAGAAATCGCGAACGCATACATCGATTCCGTTATATATGTTCCCGTGATCGTCATGCCTTTCTTCCACATTTCTCGGATCAGTTTGGGGCGTCTGGTTTTCTGCATCATGTGGAAGGGATACTTTCCACTGGTCAGCTGGCCCATCTAGTGACAGCATCCTCTGTGCGGAGAGTTTATCACAAATAGCTCTACCACTCTTTAGTTTCAAAGAACTGGGAATTTTCCCACTTTGCTGCGATTTGTAGGAGACGTCTGCCAAGAAAAAAACCTTGCTCAATCGTAGTTTTGGTTTGGATCAATATTTTTATATGTATGTATGTATGTATGTATGTATGTATGTATGTATGTATGTATGTATGTACAAATCATGTATGTATGTATGTACTAATCATGTCTGTTGGGCATGTGGAAGGGAGTGTGATTCAGCAGGAGGACTTAAACGACACGTAAAGGTATATGGAACCCAATTACAACAACAGCCAGCTATTGCCAGTAAAGGTTTTGGATGCCAACTCTGTGCAAGACATTGTAGATCTTTGGCTGGGCTAAAAAGTCACATTCGATCACAGCACCGTTAAGTTAAGCTTCGTGCAATGGCCATATTCGATAACGAGGGGGCAGCCAACATGTCAGGTCGCTCTTGGGCGCTACTGGTAACATGTAACCCAGTACAACCTGTTGCGTGGTCGGGTCGTCGGTGACTAACACTGACAACCCCACCAGGCTTTCTTGGTGAAGAGGGTGATTGTTGGACACCCTGCAGCACGAAAAATAAGACCTGTCAAAGGGCAGAAGAGCTCATGAGTAGTCAACGGCTATCCAACAATATGAGTACATGTGTACATATGCACGTATGTATGTGCGGGGATGTGGAAATACGTGGATTGGTATCCAGGCGTGTGGTTGGCCCACTGGGAGTCGGAGGCCACCTCTGTTGTTGTCACAACATCTCCCTAGGTGAGGGAAACACTGAGGGAAAACCTGCGACACTGACAATATTCAATGATGTAGACTAGTTCTTCTTTTGGAGTTTATGTTATCCGTGTTATGAGAGTGGGAATGGATTCGTGCAAAACTTTTCCCCACTATAAAAAAACATCATCATGCACAGGCATCGCTTGAAAAAAAAAGTAAGACTTACTACAAAAATGGCTGGTCGTAACCCTCTCTCTCTCTCTCTCTCTCTCTCTCTCTATACATACAAACCCGGAGGCTTGATAAGTTACGGAGAAAGAGCGACTACGAATATCTTTTTTATATAATAATAACTATACAATAATATATATATTCCGATTAAAACGACATTATCTAAATAGTTGACTGAAAAATGATGAGCTTACCCAGGCTAGAATCGAACCCACATATCAACGCCAACATGGCTTTACGAGGCCCCGGGTTTACGAGTTTTACTTTTCAAGCACAAGGACCAAATTTTGAACGAAGTGTAAACGATTCTACCAGCAGTCATTTTACTGTGGGCATGCTGGAGCATCACCTTGAAGGGTTTTAGTCGAACAAATTGACACCAGGACTTCTGTTTTTTTAAGCCTAGCACTTATCCTATCGGTCTCTTCGGGGACATAAACACACCAACGCTGGTTGTCAAGCGGTGGTGAGGGACAAACTGATGCAAAGGTACGTACACACACAAACACACAAACACACACACACACATCCATCCATCCATCCATCCATCCATCCATCCATCCATACATACATACATACATATATATATACACACATGTATATACGACGGGCTTCTTTCAGGTTCCGTCTTCCAAATCCACTCACAAAGCTTT
>NC_068988.1:86767622-86772184 GCF_001194135.2 Octopus bimaculoides
GTGTGTGTGTGTGTGTGTGTGTGTGTGTGCTGTTGTTGTTCTTGTTGTTGCCTTTATGTTATGCCAAGCTGTTTGTGGCATGATTGAACAAAACAGAATCAAAAGCAAAACGCGTGACAAGCTACAAACCATTTGACACAACAGATAGACAGACGACAACGACAATAACAACACCAACTTGTAACTAGTCACAGTGTTGTGGAAGGACCCTGACCCCCACTTTCCTTACATGACTGAAAGTGGACAAGCCCATTTCAATAAATAAACTGGGTGGACCGTCAATTGACAATGGTAGCAGTTGACAGCGTTGGTCGTCCGTGTTGGTTACTGCGTTACTTTAATATCCTAACTATTTTTACACCCGACGTGTGCAGCTCACGTCATAATACACTGTAATGTTAATTATTATTTTTGCTATGTGCTATTCGAATTTTGTGTGCCACAGTACCATAGTATGGTACGATCGAAAGCTTAACGCTTTAGCATTCATACTACCTGATCAAATGTAATGCTTATTCATACACATTGTTTTGTATTAATCCTGCTTTATATGGTAGCTATGGTGGGGGCGCAATAGCCCAGTGGTTAGGCCAGCGGACTCGCGGTCATAAGATCGCGTTTTCGATTCCTAGACCGGGCGTTGTGAGTGTTTATTGAGCGAAAACACCTAAAGCTCCACGAGGCTCCGGCAGGGGATGGTGGCGAACCCTGCTGTACTCTTTCACCACAACTTTCTCTCACTCTTACTTCCTGCTTCAGTTGTGCCTGTAATTCAAAGGGTCAGCCTTGTCACACTGTGTCACGCTGAATATCCCCGAGAACTACGTTAAGGGTACACGTGTCTGTGGAGTGCTCAGTCACTTGCACGTTAATTTCACGAGCAGGCTGTTCCGTCGATCGGATCAACTGGAACCCTCGACGTCGTAAGCGACGGAGTGCCAACACACATGGTAGCTATGAGATTTTGATGATGTGACTGCTTATTTTTAGAATGATATTGTAAGGAAAGTGTAAGAAGTCAGATCTGACCAGTGTAAACATAACATAGGTATATCTGGGCCTTGTATGGCGGGGGTTTGAATGCTAAAGGGTCAAACAGCATTTGACAGAGAAATCCGTGACCGTGATTATGTATTGCTGGTACGTAGACAACATAAATTTTGCGATTAGAAGGAAATCTCACAAAAATGTACACGGAAATCAGAAGAGAGTATCGTGTGGAGCATCCAGTTCATAACTAATTCTATCAGAATATCAAAGTGACAACGGTCTATCCGTCCGAACATTCTAATAATCAGGATTGTAGCCAGGTTCTATATCAATGGTCCTCAACCGTTTCTTATCCATGGACTCCTCCGATTACTATTTTACTCTGATGGACCCCATCACCACTCGAAGTTTAAAAACTAATTTTGTAGATACGTCTTTCAAAATTCCTGTTTTGCATTTCATATATTAACTTGTGTAGGTTGAATTATGTAAAGGAATCTTGCTGTTTCTTGGAATGGACACATCAAAAGCCACCCATATCCCCCCCCCCAATCTTATATGGACCCTCAGGAGTCATACCGATCCCAATTTAAAACCAGTGTTCTAAAGTTAGGGGGGCAAGCACATAAAAAAGGCGTCGTGATAGATACTAAACAATTGTTAATTCATTGATCATACATTTTATAAAAGGCACCAATGTTGAAAAAAATGTGCTCGAGAGTAGCCGTCGCTACGCCACTGCTAATAATAGATCTCGCGTTCCAGATATCGATCTCTAATGGGGAAACCATAAAAAAATAAAACGCAACTCGCCTACTCGCATTATACGAAACCCATGGTCCGCTGAGGTTTCTCTGTAACAAAGTGTATATAAATAAACACCCTGAGAGCAAATCTTGTGAAAGTGATTAACTAGGTATCTGCAGCATGTATCGACCCTGTGAATTACAAAAGTATATTCAAGATCTCGTCCACCGAATGCAATCCTCCGGATATAACCGGCAGAACTGTATCAGAACACAAAAGAAGCAAGGAAACGTCTGAAACTATTACCCACAACGATGTAAATGAAGTATGTGCTCTAGGTATCAGAGTAAATCCAGCATCAGATTACAATGCATATTCTTTCTTTCTTTTACTTGTTTCAGTCATTTGACTGCGGCCATGCTGGAGCACCGCCTTGAAGGCATTTAGTCGAACAAATCAACCTTAGGACTTATTTTTCAAGCCTAGTACGTATTCTATCGGTTCTTTTTTGCCGAACAGCATAGTTACACAGACGTAAACACACCAAGAAGCAGTGATGGAAGAGACAAACACAGACACAAAGACACATACACATAAATATACACGCTCGCGCGCGCATACACGCACACACACAAACACAGACACACACACACACACACACACACACACACACAAATTCTTTTATTCTTTTACTTGTTTCAGTCATTTGACTGCGGCCATGCTGGAGTACCACCTTTAGTTGAACAAATCGATCGCAGGGCTTATTCTCTGTAAGCCTAGTACTTATTGTATCGTTCTCTATTGCCAAACCGCTAAGTTACGGGGGACATAAACACGCTAACATCGGCTGTCAAGCGACGGCGGGGGGACAAACACAGACTGACCGCTAACTCCACAAGTTTTTTTTGTTTATTCTCTCTCTGTTTATTTCATCGTGTTCCTTTCTGTTGAAGAGCGTAAGCTCGAAACGTAAAAGACTTTCTCACCTTCCCGAGCGTCAGACTAATACACCTTCTTGTTGTTTATACGCCTGTCTTCGTCTTTTGTTTTTCTGTAAATTTCAACTGTATATAAGACGGGCTTCTTTTAGTTTCCGTTTACCAATTCCACTTACAAAACCTTAGTCGTCCCGAGGCTATAGTAAAAGACACCTGCCCAAGATGCCACGCAACGGGACTGAACTCGGAACTATGTGGCTTGGAAACAAGCTTTTTACTGCGCCTGTGAAAAGAAAAAGATAAATGAGGTAGAACCATTTTACGGATTCCGAGGGGCGGTGTTTGCTGACGCAACCCCTAGGGGCGAATTAGCATACAAAGTTTGAGAGATTAAACTGAAATAAAACTTAGAATTAAAATATTAGAAAAACCAGGAAGACCAATTAGATTATTAATCAGTAGGATATACCGATGCTATCTTCAAAACAAACCCATAAGTAAAATTTATTACGCCTCATATTAAAGATGTAGTAAACGGCATGAGATGCATAGAAGAATATTCTTTCTACTTTTGGCACAAGACCCGAAATTTTGGGGTAGGGGACCAGTCGATTAGATCGACCCAGTAGGCAACTGGTACTAAATTTATCGACCCCGAAAGTATGAAAAGCAAAGTCGACCTCGGCGGAATATGAACTCAGAACATAAAGACAGACGAAATACCGCTAAGCATTTCGCTCAGCGTGCTAACGTTTCTTATTTCTTTACTGCCCACAAGGGGCTAAACACAGAGGGGACAAACTTGGACAGACAAACGGATTAAGTCGATTATATCGACCCCAGTGCGCAACTGGTACTTATTTAATCGACCCCGAAAGGATGAAAGGCAAAGTCAACCTCGGAGGAATTCGAACTCAGAACTAGCGGCAGACGAAATACTGCTAAGCACTTCGCCCGGCGTGCTAACGTTTCTGCCAGCACGCCGCCTTCATGCGTAGAAGAATATTGCAGGAACGCTGACATAGCTTATTTTAGAAGCCGGCCTGTGATTTAGGCATCTAGGCGAAAAACTAGAAGTTCGTTGGTGTGAATAAAGAAAGAAAGAAAGAAAGAAAGAAAGAAAGAAAGAAATAAAGAAAAGAAAACAACTGTAGTACTCAACCTATATACTAAAGATAGACATGGCAGTTCGATAGACAACACTGTGGTAAAAATTATTTCGTTGCACTTACATTATGCAACACTTAGACAAGTTATAGACGTTATGCACATACTAGAGCAGAAAGCTAACCTGCTACACTCATCCACCTGAAAAATAAAAAAAAAATGAAATAATAATTCTATACCACCACGTTCCAGATAGATTAACTCTAATAGAACGATGAGAACATATAAAGAAAAACAACAACGACACGACGCAAATTAACATAATTTATTGCAACATAGTTATAATATAGAAAAACCAATATCAAAATGATATATGTTAATGTATATGTATATATACCTGTCGATGTGTATTTATACATGCATCAAGGTGTAAAGGTGTGTGTATGTGTGTGTGTGTGTGTGTGTGTATACATAAATTACATGCATACACACATACACACACTCTCACACATATATATTTGGAGCTACATGTATGCACACGTGCAAGTTTGTGTGAGTGTGTGTGTGTGTGTGTGTGTGTGCATGTGTGTGTATCTGTGTGCGTGTGCGCGTGCGTGTGCGCGTGCGCGTGCGTGCGTGTCCAAGGATGAATATGGTATTTATGAGACGCAGGCACAAAGCCAACTAGTGTTGAAAGCTGGCTTGTATGTGTGTGTGTGTGTGTCTGTGTGTGTGTGTGTATGTATGTGTGTGTGCGTATGTATGTGTGTGTGTGTGTGT
>NC_068988.1:86774418-86775413 GCF_001194135.2 Octopus bimaculoides
ATATATATATATATATATACAGTAATCCCTCATCATATCGTAACACCTGCAATAATCGAGAGACTACTGTATTTGTTGTTAAGTGGTAGAAGTTCTGAAAGTGGCCCAAAGGCCGAGAGCAAGTTTTAAGTTAGGAAGTCATTGCTACTGATTTGAAAGCAGTTTGATAAGTGTCGTGCACAATACTCTCGGGTCTTATATATACAAAGAAAATTGTTATGGTGATACCTGCTTAGAGGCCTACGCAAAGTTGCCGAAAGTGTATGGAGAAGAGTGCATGAGCTGCACACATGTGTACGAGTGGTTCAGACGTTTCCAAGATGGCTGAAAAAATGTTGATATTGACGAACGTTCTGGGAGACCCGCAACCAGCAAAACTGAGAAAAACATCGCAGCTGTGAGGGAAAATCGTCGAATTACCGCTCGTCAATTATCAGAGGATTTGCAGATTAGTTACAGTTCAGTTCAGTCCATTAGCAATGAAGATTTGCACAAGATCTCTTAGATTGTTTCGAGAACGACGAAAACCTTTTGAAAACTTTGGGTAGGTCTCTGAGGAGGTATCGCGAAGCTTTTGGCATAATACGAGGCAGATTCTCTGTTCAACTTTCTCTGTCATGGTCAATGCGACGATCACACGTTACACACCTTCTTTCGAAGTAGTGCTGTAAACAGCAGAAGTGAGCTAGAACGTTCAAGCTTAGTGCACATGCACAGCAGAGCTCGAGGTCAATCTGTGCCAAACGGCTTCACTCTCCGGGCTTTAGCTTTGTTACTATGGCAACAGTCCGGATACTTATTGATCAGACCACGTATATATGTATATATGTGTGTGTGTATTGTACCTTGTTTATCATTTTGTCCATGTTCTTTTGCCACGTCATGTACCCAGTTATGTATCTATATGTACATGTAGATGAAGGTATGTACATACATGTACATATGTATGCATATACTCATATATTGTTTATATATATATATATATATATATATAT
>NC_068988.1:86775566-86779188 GCF_001194135.2 Octopus bimaculoides
TAAATGGAGCAAAACGCGTATGATCAATAAGTTCCTTTAATTCCTACATATGTTTCAAAATCTATGTGCACTCTAATCCAACGAAGTAAGAGATTCTGGAATTGCACATAAATTCATCGTCAGGGAACCAACTTACAAAAGCAAGACATGCGCTAAATGCTAAGGTTGCGTACGAGTTATAACATTTTATAGCTAAGTAAATGACCGTTAGAAACAAGAACGCTGGTTTACAGGGAGCTGTTAAGGGAAGGAGGCTATGAACGCTATACTAAAACTTTAAATTAAAAGAAGACATAATGAACAGCAGTAAAATCCAAAAATCTAAAGTTCAAAATAATGATAAACAAGAAATCTTAGTAAAGGAGAAAGGGAGAGAATCCAATGAATTCTTTATATATAAATGGTAATACAAGGTACAAAACTATAATGTGGTGAAATAATAATAATAAACATGCTTACGAGAACAAGATCGAGAACAAGATCGAGAACAAGATCGAGAACAAGTATGTACGTTAAAATGCCAGTATGCTTCAAACTCAACGAATGTAGCTTTACTGGGAAAGACTTGCTGAACCAACTATGGAAGGGGAAAGAGTAAAAACAACTGGCGCTGGAGTTAGATATAATTGTTATTTAAGATAATATTTTAATGATATTATTCTTGTTATTGTTATTATTATTATAATTAGTATAAAAATAAATTAAATATTATCATTATTACTATTATTGTTATTGTATAAAGTTAAAGGTAAATACTAAGCTGGGTGATTGTACATACCACTTGTAAGGTGGCTGTCCACTCGTGAGAATGTTATTCGGTGAAAAATAAAAATAATAATTAAAATTAGTAAGAAGGATGAAATTAATGAAAGTAACTGAAGGTGTATTTCCTCCAATGCTGGCATCTGTATGCTCTCTGTGTTATCTGGTTTACTAAATTATTCTTGGAGAACAGAATATGGAATAGCTCCAAGTTACAGAGAGGACAAAAATCCTTACCCTTGTCGTAGGGTATCGGAGTAACCAGTATTGACCATTCCAAAGAGAATTGTTTATTGCAGTCCTTAAGTTTCCAGATTAATTTACTTAGACCGGTACTATTAATTTTTTTCCTTCCCCTAAAGGAAGAATAATGGTTGGAAATTCTCTTGGAGACCTGCGTCGAGGAGCTACCCACATAATGCGGTGAGACTTTAGTTTTCTTTGTTTCAGGGCAGGAAACCTTTAAGTGTTTTACAGATCCACCTTTATGGCATCTTGGTTTTCTACCCTCCACGAACACTGACAGGCGAGTGCCGACCGGGAGATCGATTAGGTCGTGCAGTTGGTCTATATGGTCCTACTTGCATTGCAAGGTCAGTTCCATACCTATACCGCACCAGTTTTGCTTAGGTAGTTTCTGGACCTCCCGTATTGAGACTTCGTCTTCTTCTAAACCTGCCAAGACGGCTGCCACTAATCAGGTAATGGATATTTCTGGCAGCACATTCAGCACCCTAATCTTAGCAAGACGCTGGCCGCGATAGCTGGGGATTATGAAAAAGTTGTCATTCTTCAAAGTGGTTCTGGAATTACATTTGGCTTCTACTTCCGTCCCAAATCTCACCTCAGTGGTTCCAAATTTATTTCCTCGGGTGATGTGGATCTTTTGTTCCCACACGCGCCCAAGGCATTTTCGTACTTCGCTCTCGAGAGCGTTTTCCACCCGCTGAAACTTGACTCCGATGCAACGGTCTGTGACCGTGCATTTTGCGATATCTTCTATCACGTCCGATGGAGATTTTAGAGCTACCCTTCTCTCATCTTTGCTACTGTTGTTGTTCTCTTTAAGACACCTGAAGTTTTGACGTTGCTTAGAGACGAAACATTTTTCGCCACGGTGACGTCATTAAGTTTAAGCCATTCGTTGTTCTCATTTTTATTTCCTTGTTCTCAAAATTTCTCAAGGAGCGCGTTCCTTTATCGAACATCATGATGGCTTCTTTATCAGCCATCTTTAAGAAGTTGCAGAAAATTGCGAAATATTTGTTTTTGCCGGAAGCAATTAAAATTCAAAAATTATCTATGTGCACACCCTGTTTTGCAGGGGGTGTTTATACGCAAAATACTATGTGCACAATCTAGACAATCTCCGAAATCTAATGGTAACAACAGAAGTAAAAAGACGGGGCCTTAGAAGGCCGAAAAGATTACAAATACTTTTTCAACTTACGGACACCAAATTTCCGTGACTTCACAGTATGGTGGCCATAATAATAATAATAATAATAATAATAATAATAATAATAATAATAATAATGATAATAATAATAATGATAATGTTTTGTTTTGGTATAAAAGATGGGCTACAGCAAATATTCAATACCACAGATTTGCTTGTCAGTTGTTTGACCTTAACCAGTTGAGCATATCCCTTAGTGGCTGACGATATGTACATCTCTGATCACGAGCAGGAGTAGTGGGAGAGCATCATAACATCATGTCTTGAGAGGTTTGAATAATTCACCTCTGGAAACGGGTGTTTCATCCATCAGCCTTAAACAATCCTTATTCAGGGCGTTTTGAGCGGGATGGGCTACTCGACCCGAAGAAAATTCTAATTGGGCCCTACCTGCAAGCTCATGCACTGTTACTCTTGATATGAGATCACCATATTGAGCACATATGGTTGTGATGCATGTACCTGGTGTACCCTTATTAAACGAGTAGTCATAATGGGTATACTTGGCTTCGTATATTTTACCCAAGTGTCACTTTGATGGCATGCGCTGCTCTCTCACTAAATAATAATAATAGCTTTGAATTTAGGCACATGATAGGCAATTTGGACTTTGGCATGTATTTAAAATCTTTTAGTCAGAAGAAAAGGCAGTACCCATGACCTTTTAAAGAGCCTCCGAGAATTGAGGGAGTGAAGGAAAGAGGAGAGTTTCCTCAAACTGGTAACATAGCTCGAGTGCTAGCAGCAGAGTGGACTCGGTTAATAGGCTCTCAAGGACCAGTCGTGGTGTTAAACCGGACGACGAATAAAGTGTAATTCAGGACTATTGAACACGGTCTTCATTCATAGCTAAATAAATTGATAGAGAGTAAGAGAGAGCTAGAGTGAAGGAGGAGGAACAAAAAGAGAGTTAAGGTGTGTTATGCAAAAGACTGCCTCCGGTTTAGTTCTAAATACAGAAAGAATGGTAAGAGATGGATATAGATTTTGTTGAAAATAAACGAATGTAGTATCCCAGCATGGCCGCAGTTCAGCGACTGAAACAAGTAAACAATTAAAAAAAACAGGAATGTCCTCGAACATTCTGGAAATATCGATCTTTTGTCATTGGTCTGCATTGGTTGTTTAAAACTTGTTTCTACTTTGTCGAAGAAGCTGTATTCGCGCGCGCACGTGTGTGTGTGTGTGTGTGTGTGTGTGTGTAAGCGCGCACTTGTCTGTATGTGTGTGTGTACATGTGTGCATGTGTGTAAGTGTGCGTCTATATATGGATGCGATTGTACGTGTATGTGTGTGTGTGTGTGTGTATAAAAATGTGTATGCATCCGCGTGGAGATGGGCGCCTTTATATGTTAGTTTATATATGCGTGTGAGTGAATGCGTATGTTTAAAGATGTGTGT
>NC_068988.1:86779995-86786258 GCF_001194135.2 Octopus bimaculoides
TATATATATATATATATAGAGAGAGAGAGAGAGAGAGATAGATAGATAGATAGATAAATAGATAGATAGATAGATAGATAGATAGATAGATAGATAGATAGATAGATAGATAGATAGATGAAAATCACGCAAATAAAACGAGTAATATTATGAAGCAAATAGGAGTCAAAGAAATAATACATGAAGACGGTCAAACACAAGTGACGGAAGAAAGCGTAAAAATATGAAGTGAAATATAAGTAACGGAAGAATGTGTACAATGAATATAAATACGCCAATGAAAGAACTAGAAAAGAGCCAAATGTTATGAGTTATACTCTTTATCAAAGAGAAGGGGAAAAAAGGGGTAGGTAACATCCTTATGTCTGTCATGATTCCTAGGATGCATATGGCCAAAGCTTAACCCAATTTCCATGGCGTATAAGTGACTGAGATTACAACATTCCCACTTTCCGAACGTGTCATTGGTCTCTCGCAGGGTTATTTCGATGCCTGTTTACATTGCAGGCCTAGTATAAGAAGAGCTTGTTGGAACATGAGGTAAGTTGAAGCAGCTCCTTTCAGCACAACAATAAAGATATTCTCGTACTGTGTTTCAGCCATATTTGTAGCTTTGCATTCGTTGATACTTTAATATAAAATATTTATTTGTTAGAAATATTCAGATTATTTAGCAAATACTGTTTAGTAACTTAATATGTCTGTTGCGTACGTAATAGCTTTTATGTATCATTGTTTAATTTATGCGTGTTTGTGTGTGTGTGTATGTACTTGTGTGAGCGTGTGTGTGTGTGTGTCTTTGTGTTTGTCCTTCACCACCACTTGACAGTCGGTGTTGGTGTGTTTACACTCCCATAACTTACCAGTTCGGCAAGAGAGGCAGATAGAATTAGTATCAAGCTTTAAAAAGGAAATACAGGTACTACTCATTTTGCTAGCTGAGTGGACGAGTCTAGAACATCTACTCCCCATGGACCCCCCCCCAACTCAGGACAACTACCCGTGAGGACAACAGATGATGATTTAAAAGTTCATAGTATATTGGAGAAGGTTTAATTAACCAACGAGGTAATTGTCCTGGTGAGCAATTGTCCTGATACAGAGTGGACTGGTGCAACGTGAAATAAAATGTGTTGCTCAAGGACACAACGCGTCACCGGGAATTGAACTCACAACCATACTATCGTGAACCAAATACCCTAACCACTAAGCCACGCGCCTTCACATAATTAACATACTATAGTAGTAATTATATTATATATGGTAATGTGGAGGCGCAATGGCGCAGTGGTTAGGGCAGCGGACTCGCGGTTATAGGATCGCGGTTTCGATTCCCAAACCGGGCGTTGTGAGTGTTTATTGAGCGAAAACACCTAAAGCTCCACGAGGCTCCTGCAGGGGATGGTGGCGAACCCTGCTGTACTCTTTCACTACAACTTTCTCTCACTCTTACTTCCTGTTGTACCTGTAATTCAAAGGACCAGCCTTGTCACACTGTGTCACGCTGAATCTTCCCCGAGAACTACGTTAAGGGTACACGTGTCTGTGGAGTGCTCAGCCACTTGCACGTTAATTTCACGAGCAGGCTGTTCCGTTGATCGGATCAATTGGAACCCTCGACGTCGTAAGCGACGGAGCGCCAACAACAACTGAAATGTGAGTGTGCGTGTGAGTATGTGTGTGTGTGAGTGAGTGTGAGTGAGTGTGTGTGAGTGCGTGTGTGTCTGTGTAAGTATACAGAATATACAAGGAATGTTCATCAACTGACGTAATATAATAGGTGTGTACTTTGAGAGCTCAGTTGTATAAGTATGTAAGAAATATTTATAATTTTTCTTTCAAATATAGTATATCTATCTCAGCTGTAATTGAAATGTGTATGTGTGTTCGTGTTTGTATGTATAAGTATTCAGATATGCAAACATGTATGTGTGTATGTGCGCGCGTGCGTATGTATGAGTGCATGTATGTACGTATGTATATACAAACGAGAATCTTAAGATATTAAAAATAAATTTATAACAGTTCTTTCCTTCTGTAAGCATGTATACACACACACACACACACACACACACAGCCTCCCCCCCACACACACATTCGTGCACGCACGCGCAAACACACGCACACACACGCACACACCCAGTGTCAAATATTTTCTCCTCATAAATTCCATATAACACTTAGCATATTTTAAGCATAAAAACACTACAAAAGTCAATCCCTTTACAAAATACCCTGAACTATGCTAAGCTATTGTTTTCAATTTTGACCTTATAACAACCTCTCTCCAATAAACCTTCTCAACCCCACCATTTTTTTCATCCTCCACTCCATTCTCTCTCCAGTTTCCCCATCACCAGCCTTTCTACTAACCAATTTGTTAAGCCAATTATACAGTAGATATATTGCTGGTGGGGAGATGAATCGCTGCTATCTCCACCGGTCGAGCGTCTATCACTGACGAAACCAACGAAGGTCGAAATCATGTGATCTGGTGGTCTTGGTGCTGGAGGAGGCAGGGATTTGTCTCCCTGCTAGCGATATAAACAAGGGCACATTTTGCACCAAAAGCCAACATAAGAGTTTCTTTCATAGTAACTACCACAGTATACTTTGTTCTAAGAGAACATCCACGTTTAAGTGGGCATAGATATTATCTTAAAGTATATACACTGTCAATAGACCAGTTATTGCAGTATTTGTCCTGGGATGTTATTGCTTATGGACTTGCTACATTAGAAACACAATGAATAACAGAGAGAGAGAGAGAGAGAGAGAGAGAGAGAGAGAGAGAGAAAGTTAGAGAGAGGGATGAGAAGAGACGAGACTTGGAAATAGCTTGCTTGTTCAAATACAGTCAGTCGAAGACCCCGCGTACGAGATGAGATTGAGTTCCAGGACTCATCAGGAGAGAATGTGCACCATTTCGAAGTGGACTTCCTCTCGGCGGCTTTACAGTGCACCGGTTCCCCTTCCCCCGCTTCCGCTTACTGATGTGAACCGAAAGCTCCCGAAACGTCCCAGCATTCGATGTTCACTGGTTACTCCGACGCGAGAACCTTAAAGAGTTACATCTATACGCTACATTCAGTAGTGGGCTGCCTCATATCGACCTCATATGGCACATCACATCCAGCCCGCTACACATACACACACACACACACATACATACATACATACATACATACATACAAACAAACATACATACATACATACATACATACATACATACATACATACATACGTACACATGTCTGTGGAGTGCTCAGCCACTTGCACGTTAATTTCACGAGCAGGCTGTTCCGTTGATCGGATCAACTGGAACCCTCGACGTCGTAAGCGACGGAGTGCCAACAACAACATATATATACATATATATATATATATATATATACAAGAGTTGTGGAATGGAGTATGGAAAATCCGGGCTATATGTTTCATAGCGAGCGGAACCTCAGAGGTGGTAAAATCCAAGTGAGGTATATACCGCCGCCTACTTTTGGAATACAAAAAAGAACTTTTTTCAGCTCATCGTTTTTCGATAAAGAAAAAAAAATCCGCAACCTTCCGTCTCAATAAACCACTGTTGTTCCTGAAACTTGTTTTTTTATATTCACCACAGATTACTCGAAGCTGACTTTCTTCCGGCACCTCGATCCTTCTATCTTACGTGTGTGTGTGTGTGTGTGTATGCCTACTCACACACACATATATATGCCTACATATATATTCGTGCGTATGTGTGTGTGTGTGTTGATGCACACAAACATACATGCACACATAGAATGCACAAAGACGCGCGCGCGCAAAATACACACTTGTTCGCGCACAAACGCACACACATACATGTGCACGCGCGTACGAACATCCATATTAAGTAGTGCAATGACGGTTTCTCGAAATAGTTACTTTGACTAATGCATCGCAATCATCAGCACCACCATCACCACCACCAACAATAAACAATAAGAAAGCCAAAATATTTGCCATGAAACGACACCACCAACACTTCCACCCTAAGAGAAAACTAAAAAGATATATGAAAGAAAAAACAGAAACAATAAAACACAGCAGGCAGACGTAAAAAGGATTAATGGCGGAACGACAACGGCAACTGTAACAATAATATCAACAACGACAGCGACATCTATGATAATAATAGTAATTAAAGCAGTAAAAGAATCTTTGAATGTCAGAGTTCTATGGTTCGTTCTTGGAGTTCGACGGATCGAATTGATAGTTGGGTAGATCTTTGCTATGTGTTTGATGAGAGATGAATCTGTCTGAAGCATTGTTGAGATTACTATGTCGTCTGCTATTGATTCAGTTAGTTTTTAGCTATGTCGGCTGGTCTATGGCCGGTTTTAAGAGCATTGTTTGACACTGAGTAAATAAGTTCACTGAAATAGAATGAGTTGAAGTGCCATGCGGGAGAAGGAGATGGGTGGAGAAGAACGGAAGGAAATGAGAAGTAACGAGACATCATCTATGTGATCGATCGATAGATTGATTAATGGATGGATCAGCGAGAAATGGCAGTTAAAGCGCCCACATAATATAGTGTAGCTAAAACGGACATATTGGATAATATAATCCTAGACACGCCTGATACACTATGCGTGAATGAAAGATGGGATGTTGTATTAACAACACTACGCCAATAAGACTACCACCACTAACAACAATACTAAGAGGAACAATAACAGCAACACTATAGCATCAACACTGCGTCAACAACACCTCCACAAGTAGTAATAACACAACAGCACCACAACCAGCAACAGCAGATCTATCGCAACACGACTCAAACACCACCAACAATAACAACACGAAATCAATAATACTACAATAACAACAGTGCCACGCTACCGCCGCCGCCACTAACAACTACAACAACACTAAACCAACAAACTCTGAAGCAACAGTTCTACTAATGACACCAACAACAACAATAACAACAGTTCTACCACCTTCAACACCATTGACAACAGCAATACTACCTCCACCAACAATAATCACAGCAACAATACCACCACCACTTGTTGACACTCCATCGCTTACGACGTCGAGGGTTCCAGTTGATCCGATCAACGGAACAGCCTGCTCGTGAAATTAACGTGCAAGTGGCTGAGCACCCCACAGACACGTGTACCCTTAACGTAGTTCTCGGGGATATTCAGCGAGACACAGAGTGTGACAAGGCTGACCCTTTGAATTACAGGCACAACAGAAACAGGAAGAAAGAGTGAGAGAAAGTTGTGGTGGAAGAGTACAGCAAGGTTCGCCACCATCCCTTGCCGGAGCCTCGTGGAGCTGGTCTGGGAATCGAAACCGCGAGTCCGCTGCCCTAACCACTGGGCCATTGCGTCTCCACACCACCACCACTACCACCGCCACTAAAACCAACGTGATACTACAAACACCAGTAATAACGAATCGAGGAAAGAATTGCTACCTAATCGCTCGATCTGCTAGAAACAACAGCGAAATTTTCCCCAAATCTCAGCTTACCTTTAAAAAAAAATGGAGAAGACATTGGATAACATAATTAGTTATAGATGCTATCTGCTAGAAATTTTAATGATGGTCATGGCTAGAATACTTTTTATAAAGGTTGTGCTGGGTTTATGCAACATGAGCAGATACAGCTGTGGTGTGTATTATATTACCCCCCACCCCACCCGCGCCACCGCTTCACAACCGCTATTGGTGTATTTGCGTCCCCGTCACATAACGGTTCGGGAAAAGGACCGATAAAATAAGTACCAGGCTTAAAAAAAAAGTACTGGGGTCGATTCATTCGACGAAAAATTCAAGGCGGTATCCCATCATGGCCGCAGTTTATACTGGACCCTAGCAGCGGGAAATTTAGACAGTGTCACGTGACAACTTGCTGGGGAAGCCTGCTGGAGCCGAGCAGCAGATATGAAAAAGGGGAATTTGACAAGACAGTCAGTCGGACGCTGACACTCGTTGATGCTGCATCGAAGAGGCCAGGGAATAGAAGAAAGAAGACATGCACCCAACACCAGAGCTGAAGACACCTTCGAAAGCGGGGAGGGGGCGCCACGTCAAAACGGTAGAGGAGTAGGGGCCGAAACCGGACGTGGTTCCTCCTGATGATGTCTTGAGCTAACTGGATCCTATAAAGGAGCTGTTGTGGTAGCAGACCACGAAACATGGTTGAAATTCCCCTCAAGATAAAAGACAGATAAATTGACAGACAGATTGCGTTTCGTTTTTCATGGCGATGTTTTTGTAAG
>NC_068988.1:86786297-86787223 GCF_001194135.2 Octopus bimaculoides
AAAAAAAAAAAAAAAACTATTTTCCAGTTTAATGGTCTGCAAATAATCAAATAAAAACTACAGAACATATTATTGGTTCTTTTTACTAAACAGTGATTTATTTAAAATAAATTAATTACTCACGTGTTTTCCCCTTTAATGGTCTCGGTTATTACAAAGGAGATAACCTTTTTTTATTTTATTTTATACAATACGATGCAGGATTAGAAATTTGAAATAAAAATTTTTAAATACGAGAAAAAAATGCATAGAAATCACATATTTCATTTGTTTTTATTTAATACGAAGTTCTTTAAAAAGTTTTAAACATTAGTAATTATTAATTACTTTAATCCGGAGAAAAGAGTGAAAGTTTTTTTAATCCGATTGAAATAATTATTTCTTAAATTGAAAGTAGGAGAAATTCTCAAATCAGACAGTTAATGGCCCCGGGGGTGCATATCAGTGGGTTTAAAGAATCATGTAACAAGTTACAAGTTGAATCTCACAAAGGGCTTCACTTTGCGGCAGCATCCCTATTTGATAATAGTCGATGTAAACGTTGGTTGGTTACTTACTTGCTTGATTTCTCCAGTCACAGTTTATATCATATAGAGATATAGAGAAAATGAGAGAGAGAGAGAAAGAGATGGGCAGTGTAAAAGAGAGATACACACTTGTAATGATAATTAGCACTCGAAACCGCGTCAGCCTAGTAATGGACATTGTAATGGTCACGACATATCAGGTAATCTTAGCTTACATTTCAGCCAACTGTATTTCAGGTGCATTCGTACGGTGATTGAAGAACGAGGGGCTGTGTGTGTGGGAGATAGAATGCTGGTGATCTTGACGTATGTAGTGTGAAAATGGGGAGGGATATATATATATATATATATATAAATCTCTCTCTCTCTCTCTCTCTCTCTCTCTCTCTCTCTCTCTCT
>NC_068988.1:86787278-86788342 GCF_001194135.2 Octopus bimaculoides
TCTCTCTCTCTCTCTCTCTCTCTCTCTCTCTCTCTTAGCGTTTGTCACAAAATCAACATTTTCCTTTTACCCTTCTCTTATTCTCTCTACTTCACAACTTTCAGAGAAGCAGATTCTCCTACTTTCTGTCTTTCGGTTTCCTTCGGCCATGTACTAGCAGACGATAAATACCACAGATACCAATACGATGGCCAACAGAACCAATCTTTATATATTTCTTTCTACTATAGGCACAAAAGGAACTAGTCGGTTACATCGACCCCAGTGAGAAACTGGTACTTATTTCATCGACCCCTAAAGGATGAAAGTTAAAGTTGACCTTGGAGGAATTTCAGCTCAAAACGTTAAGACGAACGAAATGCCGCTAAGCATATCGTCCATCTTTACGTTTCTGCTAGCTCGCCGCCTTCAAGTCTTCATAGATTCTTTCTAATACAGGCACACGTCCTGGAATCTGGAGGAGGCTAGTCGATTACAATCTGGGGGAGGAAGTTAGTCGATTGGTTTCAAATTTTAGCACAAGGCCTGCAAGTTCGAGGAAGGGGGCAAGTCGATTACATCGACCCCAGCGCTAAACTGGTACTTAGTTTATCAACCCCTTCAGGATGAAAAGCAAGGGCGGCTTTGGCGAAACCTGAACTCAGAACGTAATGTCGGACGAAATGCCGGCAAGCATTTTGCTCGGCATGCAAATGATACAGCCAGCTCACCGTCTTCAGCCTTTAGACATCAATGCCTCGAAGTAGTTTTGTATCTTATAACAGTAAACAAAGGCCGGTTCAACTGTTATCGAATTCTTCTGTTTCTTATTTCATGGACACAGAAATAGCCAAATATACCCGCTACATATATAAGAAAGTGTGTGAGCGTTCGGATACGTATGTATGTGCGTGTGTGTTGCTTTTATTCTTTTACCTGTTTCAATCATTTGACTCCAGCCATGCTGGAGCACTGCCTTTGGTCGAACAAATCGACCCCAGGACTTATTCTTTGCAAGCCCAGTATTTATTTTATCGGTCTCTTATGTCGAAGCGCTAAGTTGCAGGGGACATAAACACACCAAC
>NC_068988.1:86788580-86791312 GCF_001194135.2 Octopus bimaculoides
ATATTGAGAAATGCGCAAAACAAATGCTACCACAATTTATAATCTTTCCTTTCTATCAATGTGCCTTTAAAACACCAACACAGATTAGATTAAATAAGGAAACCTTTTTCATTCAAAAATACAAACCCAAACTTAACCATTGCTAACACATTTAAATATTTCTCAAAATACAATGTTTATATACCAAAAAGATTTTATAACATTTTTCTGACATAATTTAAATATATACTTTAACCATGTAACACAAGCCTTCTGTAGTTTTTTCACTCTTATTATCTTATATATATATATATATATATATACGACGGTCTTCTTTCAATTCCTGTCTACCAAATCCACTCACAAGGCTTTTTGGTCGGCCCGAAGCTATAGTAGAAGGCACTTGCCCAAGTTGCCACACAGTGGGACTGAAACCCGAACCATGTGGTTGGGAAGCAAGCTTGTTACCACACAGCCACTCCTGCGCCTATGAAGTGTTTGTATTTTTTATTTTTTGGGAGGAGGAATGTTTGTATTTTGTTGTTTTGTTTTTTTTGTACATTAACCAGAAGAGAATGGTTAGTAGGGTCCATAACCTTTGAAAAAAGGATCCCAAGCATGTAGCATTAATGAGGTTCATGTTTAGTTTCAACATCATTAAATCGGTGACTGTTGGAATGAAATGCGATGAGGAAGAAAATTCCAGAATGCAACAAGCTCTGTGTGTTTGTATGTAGCTTCAAGCGTGTGTATGCGTGCATGTGTGTATACGTGTATGTGTGCGTGTGTGTATTATAACCTACTTTGAACTCTTGTGTATTTTCATTCATTGTTCGAAATCCCAATTGAAGCTAACTAAATGAATTATGAAACTTTATAGCTTCGCATGAATCAAAAGCACATCCTAAATTCAGTATTCGCGCGCATGCACACACACGCACGCACACACACACACACACACTGTTTTTGTTATGGAGAGACAAGAATAGAAATAGCATTGGTCAATAAGTGACTTGACATGTGATGTATGACGTCAGTCGGATATGGCCGACATCTGCTGCAACTGTCAGATTTTACTTTTACGTCTTTTCTTACGAAGCGCAGCAAGCAACATAATCAACGAGTCGCTCAAGAAACCATTACGTGCTCACTCTACATGGTAGAAACAGCAACCAAATTTCCCTCAATTATGTCTACTGTTATTTTTGTTTAGGAAACGTTGGATAATGTAGTCTTTGGTATACTTATGTCTGAAATTTAAAGAAAGAAAGGATGCTCACTACTGGAACATATGCGGTCGTAGGTCTTCCAAATTAAAATAAATCTTGAGGGAGACAGTAACAAGTACAACGTCTTTACCCTTCAGTCGCTAAATAAAGGACGCTTGGTTAATGCAGTCCTCGGTGTACTATGCCCGAATATTAAAAAGGACAGGATGGCAACTGCTAGAATATATTTATCATCGGTTTTCTAAATTGAGGTAAATTTGGAGGGAGGCAGTAATATATATGAAATCATAGTAAGAAGTCATAGAAACAGCAGGAGGCTGTTGGTAACCGGCTTCAAAGAAGAATTTGTCGACGCTATGTACAACTCCAAGAACGTCTTTCTAACTTATGTGTCCCTCGATGAAAAAACCAGAAGTCAGTGGCAGAGTTTCTCCGTGGCGTTGGTTGGAATATTCATGTTAGTGACCGACATTAAAAGTACTGAAAATGCATTTAATGTCACAATGCTATATAAGGTGTTTTCAATCAGTACATGTCATGTATTGACAGCAAATAACTGACTTAAATGTTTTGTTTCAGTCATCATACTTTGCTTAAGAAATTGAATAAAAGCTTAACTTTTCTTTTTTTTTTTTTTATCATTTATGTATAATGCAGTCGTGGAGGTGTAATGTCCCAGTGGTTAGGGCAGCGGACTCGCGGTCATAGGATCGCGGTTTCGATTCCCAGACCGGGCGTTGTGAGTGTTTATTGAGCGTAAACACGTAAAGCTCCACGAGGCTCCGGCAGGGGATGGTGGCGAACCCTGCTGTACTCTTTCACCACAACTTTCTCTCACTCTTACTTCCTGTTTCTGTTGTGCCTGTAATTCAAAGGGTCAGCCTTGTCACACTGTGTCACGCTGAATATCCCCGAGAACTACGTTAAAAGTACACGTGTCTGTGGAGTGCTCAGCCACTTGCACGTTAATTTCAAGAGCAGGCTGTTCCGTTGATCGGATCAACTGGAACCCTCGACGTCATAAGCGACGGAGTGCCAACAAGTATGTCATATATATATTGTACACAAGCCATGTACTGTCAGTTAATGGCTGATTTAAAATAGCTTTGTTTTATTACTTTAATAGTTTACGATATTTAAATAAAATGTGGCCTTTTTCTCCAATGCCTTTTTGACAAGCTAGAATTGTTACTTCTTTTCTATGACATTTTCTCCAACACCAACGTCTTCACTCTACTGTTTTTGAGGGTAATCTTTCTAAGAAAATATACGAGAAGTGAAAGTAATTCTTCGGCAATTCTCATAGAAATTTTTATTTCTTTATTTTTGCAGCTGATTCGCGTATGTTTTATATGTATTTTTTGTGTATGTATGTATTCAAATATATTTGTGCATGTAAGTATATGTATTTATGTGTATTTGTGTATGTATGTATGTATGTATATGTATACACAAATATACGTACATGCACATAAACACATACATATACTTACATACGCCAATATATATATATATATATATATA
>NC_068988.1:86791698-86792715 GCF_001194135.2 Octopus bimaculoides
ATATATATACATACATACACACATAGACACATACACAAAAAAATGTATAAACATAAGCGATTCAGCTTGAAAAAAATTAAATAAATAAAATATTTTCACGGAAATTGTTGAATAAATTGTTTCACCTCTCGTATACGTTCTTCTAAAGATTTCCTCTTTAAGTAAAGGAACCTCGATTATTGTTGTGCTAGGTATATAATGTTTGAATGTGAAGGCGCATGGCTTAGTGGCTAGAGTATTCAGCCCACGATCGTAAAGTCGTGAGTTCAATTCCCGGCGACGCGTTGTGTCCTTGAGCAAGACACTTTATTTCATGTTGCTCCAATCCACTCAGCTGGCAAAAATGAGTAGTACCTGTAGCTCAAAGGGCCAGCCTTGTCACACTCTGTGTGACGTTGAATCGCCTTGAGAACTACTTTAAGAGTACACGTGTCTGTGGAGTGCTCGGCTGTTCGTTGATTGTATCAACTGGAAGGCTGTTCGTTGATTGTATCAACTGGAACACTCATCGTCAAAACAAGATGGTAACTATTGGAGCATACATGATTGTAGATCTTCTGAATCAGACTGGATCCTGAGAGAAACAGCCACAAATACAGCGCCTTTTATGCAGAACGAAGTGGGGAAACAGAAAGAACCAAATCTTTTAGAATTCAACAACGCCGCCGCAAGCAACATAAACATTGCAGTATAGAAATAAACGAATTTTTTTTATTATTGACAAATCCGAAAAAAACATATGACCCAAAGGTAATACATGGAACCAATAGTGCCCCATTTCACAGCGTAAATAATAAAACTAGGGGTAAATTTACATGCAATTGAGAAATAACATTCACAGAGGTAAAGTTCAAATACAAACAACTAAATAAGGAAATTGCAAGGAATTTAAATATGGGAAAGTAAAAAGCTGACAAATATTTGTATAGAGTGACTTATATATTTTTTCTACGAAAGGCACAAAGCCTAAAAGTTTGGTGGAGGGGGCTGGTCGATTAAGAAGACCCCCCCCCCCCC
>NC_068988.1:86794154-86794873 GCF_001194135.2 Octopus bimaculoides
CCTTACTGTCTGTTTTCGTATATTCATATTTTATAATATGTATGATGCCATTCTTGTCTCCTTATATAAATCGGGGCCAAAGGATCTGTGTGGTAATTTTCGTGGGATTTCCCTTTTGTCTGTGGTTGGAAAGGTGCTCGCCCGCATTTTGTTAGAAGGTTTAAATACCTTTATAGTTCCAAGTATGGTGTCTGAGTCTCAGTGTGGTTTTCGTTCCTCCAGGGGCACAGCTGATTGTATCTTTACTGTCAGACAATTACAGGAGAAGTGCATTGACCCGTTTTAAAATCGTATGTTTTCGTTGTCAAATCAATCTAATCGATAGGCTGGAGTTTCTGCGCTTCCAGGATGAAATTAAATTCGGAACATTTTCACATTTATCACCGTTTTGGGTATTTATACCCCATACCCCGAATATCTCAATAACTACTGTTCCAATTTACGCGAAACTTGTTTCATTCCGTTCTTATTAACATTTCAGGGTAAATTTAATTCATAGTATTTTCCTATTATACGCCAGTTTGCCTGGGTAACATTGCAAGCATGATTGAAACTGACTTTTAATGTAATATATATATATATATATATATATATATATATATATATTACTTGGAGTTGATGTTTTTAAAATGCTTAATCTGACGATGACAAAATCATGAGTGTGGTGACGGTAAAGTAAAGAGTAAAGGATGCTGGCCTAATGGCTCACGATCATAACA
>NC_068988.1:86794883-86801850 GCF_001194135.2 Octopus bimaculoides
TGTCACATCTCGGATGTGCCGCTGGGTCAACAGTGGGAATGCTTGGATGCCGGACAGGACGTTTGGCAGCATTTCGTCTGTCACTAAGTTCTGAGTACAAATTCTGCCGAGATTGACTTTACCTTCAATCCGTTCGGGATCGATAAAATAAGTACTGTAGGGCATTGCTCGTGAACTCATAACAGACAAACTGTAGACAACGACCTCTGCGGACAAGCTATCGAGCTGGTCCTTCCCGGTTAGGCGGTAAAGGAGACCCGAGTATAAATGGCCGATCCTACTCTCTCTGCCCCTCTCTGCTCCTCTCTGTCCCTCTCTTTCTCATACACACAATGTAGATGTTTAACGCGGTATAAACGATACTGTGACACATTCTTGTTATTTTTATTCATAGCTTATTTTTATGTATAACCTAACAAAAGCTATATAGTAATCGACTAACTCCTCCATCCACCAAAAATTTCAGGCCTTGGTCCTATAGAAGAAAGAATTATTATTGTAGTGTTTTTGAAATATATTCTTGAGGATTGTGGGTAATACGTAGTCAATCAATAATAGCTGGAGGAGACATAAAACGTGGACTTTCTTTTCTACTTGGGTTTGGAAGAAGGAGTAGGGTCCTTGGCCTACGTGAATACATCTGTGAATACAAAGAGTTATGTAAATATATATTTAGTAACGTTGTGAAACAGGCCCCATGATAGCCTTTTTGGCAGCTTGCGATGAAATTCTAACAGATCGTTTTTATTGGTACCTAACAATTTATCAACAGCTGCTAACCTGTCCATCCCGAAATGCTGAACATAAGTAGTAAAATACTACTTAAATGTAAACAGGCATATTGCCTTGACAACAGTTCGTTTACAGAAAGTTACACGGTTGAGAGCCTCAGAAAATAATTACTAGTGTGCCAGTGGAGTGTGACATACGTATTTGTTGGTGATTTTTCGCTTGAGAAACATGTAAATGCAGGATTCAAAATGACAAAAAGAAAGGGAGAAAGAAAGAAAGAAAGAAGAAGGAAAGAGTAAGAAAGAAAAGAAAAAAAGAAAAAGAAAGGCAAAGAAAAACGAAAAACCGAAGTCAGGTATATGCAAAATAAACTTCGTTTTCATTAATGAGCGAAACGAGAATTGTAAATGCTTAAAAGTAGGTTATAAACATCATTATTATAGGTTTCTGTTAGGTAGTAAGTTGGTAGAATCGTTAGAACGTCGGAAAAAATACTTTGCAGCATTTTCCCCAGCTCTTTACATCCTCATCTCCAATCCACCGAGGTCAACTTTGTTATTCATCTCTCCTAGTGAATAAAATGAAGTACAAGTCAAGTAGTGGGGTCGGTGACATCAACTAATCTTCCCTCAAAATTGCTAACCTTGTGCCAAACTAGAAATCCTATAGTAGAAGCACCTAGCTAGGAGAATCGTTAGATCGTCAGAAAAATTTTCTTGGTCGCGCTGCTTTCGTGGATTCCCATGACTCTGTCACTAGTTAATTCCATTATTATGAATCTGAATTGAGAGCTTGAGTCGAAGTGAATCTTTCATTAGCTGATTACACAACTATGGTTGACAACCCTACGGATGCATTGCAGTCACTCTCTATGGGCGCAACAAGTCTAAGCGAGATTGAAAATTGGCGGTGTAACAGCCCAGAGTATACCCCTGCCCAGACTATACTCGGGGCTAGTCTGGGCTAGCCCAAGCTATGCTCCCTCCAGACAACCAGGCCAGAATATACCCCTGTCCAGACTATACTCGGGGCTAGTCTGCTCCCTCCAGACAAACTATGCTCCCTCCAGACAACCAGGCCAGAATATACCCCTGTCCAGACTATACCCCTGTCCAGACTATACCCCATGCTTGCGGACAAATAACACAGATGTACCTCACTTAAAAAAAGTCGCCTCAGAACATATATAAAATTTGATATCAATTGATGAAGAATAAAAAGTTACATGTAAATTTCGATTTAAACATAGCAATGTAGAATTATCAAATGCAAAATACTTAAAAATGTATTAACATAGACCCAACACGAATGCCCACATTTGCACAAGTGTAGGTTATGACTAAATAGTACAAGTGCGCTGTGCAGCATGCATGAGTCGTCAATTTTTTCCAGTCAACCTATACATTGGTCTGAAAGCCTCCTACGAGGTTTCAAGGAAAATTGCTGCTGCAAAAAGACCTCATAACACTGGAGAGCATTTAGTTGCTGCAAAGATATACTCCCACTCGTGCTCGGAACGTCCGAACTACAGCTTAAACATGTTTCACTTTCCAACAACACCGTCAGTCGATGAATCACTGAGATATCTGATATTATTTTTTGTCTCAGGTTATCTCAAAGATAAAAATATCAATGTTTAACTGTGTCGCCATCCAAAATGATGAAACCACTGACGTGTTTATGTATGTTAATTGCATAGCAAGAGCCTGAAAGATGAATTCCTTTTTTGCGAAACCCTCAACACAGTACTTATTTTATCGATCCCGAACGGATTGAAGGTAAAGTCAATCTCGGCAGAATTTGTACTCAGAACTTAGTGACAGACGAAATGCTGCCAAACGTCCTGTCCGGCATCCAAGCATTCCCACTGTTGACCCAGCGGCACATCCGAGATGTGACAACTTTGGTGGGGGTGAAGAGAAGAGAGCTGCACCAGCACCTGACTGGTACACATTTTCAGCTAAGACAAGATAATGTAAATTCACCGCTTCAGTTTTCCAAAAACCAGACACGTAGACATTTATATCCATCCCTAGACATCAGAAAGATCAGAAATGAAAAACTAATTTTAAATATCTAGGTCAAATTAAAGAGGGTCAGGGAAAAATGGCACATGATATGAAATTAACGAAACCCGACTAAATAAAAAAAAAAACACAACATAAAATATCGGCTATAGCTTCTTTACAACCTGCCAGGGTGTTTTCTTCGTGATATATTTATTAACCATGCAGTTAAAGAGAAATTGTTGAAATTAGACATTACTCATTTTACCCCATTTTAGACATCATGTTTTGAAACTTGAAAATTATCAAAAAATTATCAAACTAGACATTAGTGTGGGTAAAAATTGACTTGGAATCCAAGAAAGAAAAGAATACAGTTCTATATTTAAGAGATTAGGAATTATGTATATTATTTACATTTGACAGATATTTGTCCTCATCTTGTTTGTTGTTAACACAACGTTTCACCAAGACACCTGATGAAGGCTGGCCGAAACGTTGTGTTAACAACAAACAAGATGAGAACAAATATCCGTCAAATGTAAATAATGTAAATAAAGTGAAGAAAGAATATTGATTGTTAAACACCAAAACTTATCCAGATATTTTATCAGCAACCTCAATTAAAATTGGGTCAAAGTTGAGGAAATATTTCTTGGAAAACGAGGACCTGCCACTTGACTATATTTCAGATTCTCTCAACTTCAACAACAACTATGCTGACCAATTTTTACTTCTAAGGTTGATGCAAGGGTACAAAATGATGTTGCAATACGTGCAATGTAATGGTCTTAAACAGGTCAGGAGAAAATAACGAGAAATCAGAAGTTACTCATTTTGCCCCGGTCAGTAATTTTGCCTCACACGCTAAATATATTAGCTTCAAATTTTAGCGAAAGGCCAGAAAGTTCGGGGGAGAGGATAAGTCGATTACATCGGACCCAATGCGCAACCAGTACTTATTTTATCGACTCCGAAAGGATGAAACGCAAAGTCAGCCTCGGTGGAGTTTGAACTAAGAAAGTAAAGGCGGACGAAATGCCGCTAAGTATATAGATCGGCGCAAGACACACACGCACACACACACGCACACACACACATACACACACACACAAACATACACACACACATATATGAAGCTGCACAGTCTATATACGCTCGAGTAGATAATCTGCTCGCATATATGATGAGACAGCTGCGACGAATTATGAATACTACTCTTTTTGACAAGATCAAGAATGAAAAGATCCTACGGCGTGCTGGTGTGTCTCCTTTGATGAGAATCTTCATTGATAGAAATTTACGTTGGTTGGGACACGTACACAGAGTGGACAATAGCAGGCTTCCCAATCAACTGCTTTACTTCCAACTATGCAAGGGGAAAAGAAATTATAGAAGACCTAAGAAACTGCAAAATGGAATAAGAAGTGAAAAAGAATTGATCGTTGTAACTTGTTAAGGTTATCTCTACACATTTTATATGGAAATTGTAGCCTGCACTAATTTTATTACGACATTTTGTTTCCGAGATATCAGATGTAAACAAACAATGAGATCGAAGGTGAGGAAAATGGTTCATGGGTGTATATGCCATATTTCAGGAGTCTTTGCTCCTTCATCAGCACCCATTCAATCTATTAATCGTCCACAACACGTTGCTTACATAGCTAATGAATATAGCGGTGTAACGTTATTGGATATGACAATTTTACATATTAAACGCATTCCTGGAAGCTGGTACGTAATGACCTCCAGGGACACCGTATTTCGGTATGCAATCATAATATACTACAAAATATATTAAGCGTCTTTTATAAGTCAATACTGTGTTAGCAGTGCTATTGTATCATTTGTTAAGGTTGTCTTTACAAGTTTTCTATAGAAATTATAACCAGTACTGATTTTCATACGACGTTTCGTTTCCGAGAGTTCTGATGTAAACAACAATGTTTTTTTCACTATTGCATGCAAAGCTCTATCTGAAAAGTTGCATAGTATTTGCTGTGTTACGTAACTTTTAGCAAGGTCGTACAGAAACAATTGTAACTGATCATTAAATATGTACTAAACTCTTTCTTTGCTTTCTTATTTGGACGCTGTACGATCGAGCGTGCGTGTATGTGTATATGTGTATATGTATGTGTCTAAGTGCGTGTGTGTGTGTGCGTATGTGTATGTGCTTATGTTTGTCTTTGTATAAGTGTGTGTGTTATTTCTTTACTACCCACAAGGGGCTACACACAGAGAGAACAAACAAAGACAGACAAACGGATTAAGTCGATTATATCGACCCCAGTGCATAACTGGTACTTATTTAATCGACCCCGAAAGGATGAAAGGCAAAGTCGACCTCGGCGGAATTTGAACTCAGAACGTAGCGGCAGACGAAATACCGCTAAGCATTTCGCTCGGCGTGCTAACGTTTCTGCCAGCTCGCCGCCGTGTGTGTATGTGTTTGTGGGCGTAGGTGTGTACCCACACATGCATACACGCAAACACACACATACATACGTACATAAACACATACGCAGGTGTTATAACTCTAAAGTTAAATACGTCAGTTTTCATTTTTCAATAAACAACTTCTTTTATTGACATACTGTGAGCCATGTATTAAGATAATCTCCACATAGAAGAAATCTACGTTAATCTAACCCTACTTCTGTAGCGTTAAGACTCTTAATTTTTATAATAACCACATCTTAAAATATATAACAGTTTGTAAATAACTAGGCATGTTTGTATATTTGTATGCATATTTATATATACACAAAGGTGGTTGTGGTGGCAATGGTATTGTAATTGCCCGTGATGGTGAAAGTACTGTTGTCCTCGTCATTGTGGGAGAGTTTCCATTGCTGCTAGAGATGTCATTAGCGGTAGTTCTACTGGTGTTTCCGCAAGGCCACTATCGCTGCAACTGCTGCCGCCATTATTAGGATCTTTCTGATTTCACGGGCAACACTTTTCATTTATGTTTTATGGAGTGTTTTTGGTACCGAAACACTTTCAAACTTCGTATACTTGTATATTTTGTGTTATAGAACAGATAAAAAATTTTGTATTCGAAGTTATTTCATGTAAAAAAAATTGTCGTATTTCGGTAATTTCAACCAATCACTGGCGTCTATTGAGGTGAAAACAATTACTGCCGTGGAATGTAACCAACATGTTCTAACGGTGTCATGGGATTTTTCCCTTGAATAAAATTAGTGCCGTTGTTTGTCAACAACAACTATCCGTCGTACTGTTATTTATGACATCGTTCGTGCGTTTGTACTGGTTTTAGCTTTAGGGTTTTAAGGTTAGGGTTCGGGTTTTAGAGTTAGGGTTAGTTTTAGGGTTATGGTTCGGGTTATGATTATTTTTGCCATAACCTCACTCATAACCCTAACCCTAATCCCAAAACCCTATAACTCATAACCTTAACCCCAACTCTAACCCTAACTCCAAAACCCGAACCCTAGCCGTAAAACCTTAAAGCCTTACTAGGGAATAATGATATAATTAAACAGGGAATAACACTCTTGACACCGGCAAAAATTATTGTTTACAAAAACAGCAGTAACTGTATTCAGCTGAATAGATGTCAGTGATTGGTTGAAATTAAAGAAATACGACAACTTTAACATAAAATAACTTGCGATGTACAATTTTTTTTTAAGAAGGCTAAGAGAAAAAGATGTTTTATATGACACATTCTACCAGTGTCCCAAGTTTGAAAGTGTTTCGTTAAGAAAACAAGTGTTGCCCGTCAAATCAGAAAGATCCTTTGCATTATTCCCGTTATTACTGGCGGTGGCACTGGCGGTGGTGACCAAAACCTTGTGAGTGGATTAGGTAGACGGAAACATATATATATATATGATTATGGTTCCATTACAAATCAGGCTGAAGAGAAATAGACAGTCGGTAAGATTGTTAAATTTGAAACCGGTACCTGTTTAATAATGTTCCTTTTCGGTGATTTTAAATGTCTTGCCCGCTTACGTTTTGGTATCACGCTATATTTCATGTTGAGAACAATTTAGGTCTTTTTAGACACAAGATGTGATCTATTTCTAGCACATTAAATGTCCACGTTAGTGGTCAACGTCATATATAAAAATGTACTTTAATCCCCTGAGATTGCAGATACTGTTTCTGAATCTCTTTGATTCTTTAAATGTGCTAGCTTCCTGGTAATTAATCGATATTAATTAATATATGATTTTTTGCCATTTTTTAAC
>NC_068988.1:86801899-86802431 GCF_001194135.2 Octopus bimaculoides
AGATAGATAGATAGATAGATAGATACATACATACATACATACATACATACATACATGCATACATACATACATACATACATACATACATACATATAGATATAAATATATATTGCCTGTATTAATTATCCCTCACTAACAACTACACACACACACTTACACACACACACACACACACACACTCACACACACACACACACACACACGCATGCACGTACGTATGTATGTATGCATGTATATATATGTACATATTTTTATTTGATCAGTAGATGCTACAAAGTGACTCAAGGGTCGACAGTTTCGTCCATTGGCACTTAACGAAGTTTGGTAAGTGTCAATGCACAAAACTTTCCGTCTCTAACATGTAGCGATTATATAAATATATATATTCAGTGTCTTGTGTTCTATTTTCCTATTTTAATTATGAAACGTATATACGTGTATGTATTGTGTGTGTGTGTGTGTGTGTGTGTGTGAGAGAGAGAGAGAGAGAGAGAGACAGAGAGAGAGAGAGAGACAGAGAGAGAGAGAGAGA
>NC_068988.1:86802505-86803391 GCF_001194135.2 Octopus bimaculoides
AGAGAGAGAGAGAGAGACAGAGAGAGAGAGAGAGACAGAGAGAGAGAGAGAGACAGAGAGAGAGAGAGAGACAGAGAGAGAGAGAGAGAGTTGCATTCTGAACAGTCATCCGGTGCAGGGTTTGAAGTTGGACTTCCGAGGTCGAATCGATAGGAAGCTGGCATACGCCTTAAATATGTGGGGTGAAGACAATAAACATTAAGAAGGACAACACAGAAAGATCCAAGTTTAATAACTAGGGTATTAGTTTCACGCTTCAATGAAAAGAATGTCCTTACATTCCGGGCACGAAGGCGATCTTCTTTATTGAAGCGTTAAAGCAATATTAGATTTCTCTAAATTTGTTTCTTTCGTGTCAACGTTTTGAATGTTTTTAGTCTCTATATGCGTGTGTGCGTGTACACGCATGCTGTGTGTGTGCGTGTTTGAGTGTGTGTATGTGTGTGTTTGTGTATGCGCGCGCGCGTGCGTGCGTGCGTGTGTGTTGCTGTTTAAAGATCTATGAGGATAGAAAAGCAAAGCATTCATATATCTTGATAATAGCGTGGGAGTCGTCTTCTTCTTCTTCTTCTTCTTCTTCTTCTTATTATTATTATTATTATTATTATTATTATCCTTTCTACAAGAGGCACGAACCCTGAAATTGCTGGGGAGAGGGTTAGTCAATTACATCGACACCACTAACCAACTGGTACTTATTTCAACGACCCCAAAAGGATGAAAGGCAAAGTTGACCTCGGTGTAATTTGAACTCAGAATGTAAAGACGGACGAAATACCGCTAAGCATTTCGCCCGGCGTGCTAATGATTCTGCCAGCACATTGCCTTATTATAATAATAATAATAATAATAATAATAATAATAATAATAATAATAATAATAATAA
>NC_068988.1:86803919-86805058 GCF_001194135.2 Octopus bimaculoides
ATAATAATAATAATAATAATAATAATAATAATAATAATAATAATAATAATAATAATAATAATAATAATAATAATAATAATAATAATAACAATAATAATAATAATAATAATAATAATAATAATAATAATAATAATAATAATAATAATAATGATGATGATGATGATGATGATGATGGTAATAATGGTTTCAAATTTTACCTCAAGGGCAGCAACCCTGAGGGAGGAGATAAGTCGATTACATCGACTCCAATGTTTCACTGGTACTTAGTTTATCGACCCTGAAATGATGAAAGTCGGGGCAAAAGATGAAGGGTCAATACAAAGACAGAATTAAAGTGGGGTGGGATTTACATATAATGAAATGATTAAAAAAAGGGTAAGTATACATGGTATACACTGAAAAACAAAAAGGGACATATTCATAGCATACAAAGGTTAAAAAAATGTGGCGGGGAGGATGATAGAGATGTGGCCCTCCTGATGCAGGAATGCCTTTTGGGATAATCGAGGAACCCCACTGTCTGAGATTTCCCTGAAACCCCAGGAGCAAGTCTCCTCTCCAATTCCTTCTCTCTGACCCACAGGTCTACACTTAGAAACGTACCATCCACTCTTGCCATTTTTGCAACCTTCACTCAACTTTCAATAAACTCACTCAAGCACAGCATTTCCCTCACCACTCTCAATTTCCTTTTCAAGAGAAACTTGAAGAAGTCAATGTGAGCTCTACCAAAGAGGAATGTATCTGTCCACCAAACAACATCTTTCGCCACAACCACCAAGCAAAGAAAATCTGCCTTGCCTTCCTGATTGAAGGAGGATTGCAGCGCGATCATCACTCCAGATTCGGTCGACAGATGGATCCGTCCCACACATGACAGCAGCTGTTCGACATAACCCCACAAGTCAGCAATGCCCGGACACTGAACGGTTTCGTCACTGCGCGCACCTCGGACAAGCCCATCTGACAGCACATCCGTACCTGTAGAGTTTATCTTGCACCCCGGTAGCACTGCCAGGCCAATGACATCTGGAAATTATCCATGATAGTTCCCGACCTGGAAGTCCTCCGGAACAGACTAATCAGTTCGTTATCGTCGGCGCCCACTCATGATAGTCAAAAATGCTGACTGATTTCGT
>NC_068988.1:86805905-86807938 GCF_001194135.2 Octopus bimaculoides
GCATACGCATTAACATACATGCAGACAGCCCAAGTGTGTCCTACTTTAGTGCGGAACAGAGATTGAGTATGTTATTACGCCAAATTTAAAAACACAGAAGACATTTGCTAAAAGGCATTTGTGCGAAGAACGCATATATGACCTATTAAATGACATGTTACATTTGTCTGTGACTCATTACCACATTAATTAAAAGAGACCGACGCAATGGGACTTGCCTTATACACGCACGCACACACACACACACACACACACACACACACACACACATACGCACACATACACACACTCACATGTATGTATGTGTATCTTCTCTTTCTCTTTTTAATTTAAAGTAAATTTTAACCGGCCACCTACTTGGTAGCAATGTTGTGAAGAAAAGTATCATGATTAAACCGTCATCCTTTAAATCCCAATGTCTTGCAGATTTTTATAGTCCCAGATATCATCGCGACCTTTTGTAGCTTATGTATTAAGAATTTGCATTCTCTCCTCAAGATTCCAAGTTCAGCTATACTCTGCTCCAGACGGGTTGCTACGTATTCTGTTGCTCCAATGATAACAGGCATGAAGCTGAAAGTGTATCTTGGCAACTGGATTTGCAAACTCATTATCAATGGTCCATAGAGGTACTCTTTTGTATTTTTCTTACCGCATTCGTGTCTCGAGGGTAGCTGATTACCACAACGGAACATATCTTTTCCCACACAACAATATCAGGCCGGTTGTGCTTTAATTTGGTGGCCGTTTTAATTTTCAAATTCCACCAGTATTTTTTTGACCCATTGATTTCAATATGGTCAGCTTCGTTCGTAGCCATTCTCTTTTTTTGTTATCCTCTTCCAGACCATTCTGGCCACCGTATCATGACTCATGATTGATGTATGTATGTATGTATGTATGTATGTATGTATGTATGTATGCACAGGATGTTCGGGCTATCAAATGCACACCCTTATGATCTTGAGCCAAACACTGTAACCAGTCGATCAAGTGCCGTCACTCATACACACGTTTATACATACATACCTGGGTAGACATATATATATATATATATTCTAAGACGTGAAATGATGTAAGGGAGAGAGGCATAAACTTCGTTACTTATCACTCCTAAAACCATCACAGTTGCTACTAACTTAGCGTGCAATACTCCGGGACATAAGAAGTATATTCATTTCTCGGCTTACGCGTTTGGTCTTGGTCGAAGTTTTTATCGTTTGAGAAGAGCCAAAGCGTGCCATGTTCATGAAGGTTTTAAACCTTGTTAAGTAACCACTTTGCACAGATCAAACAGTTTTCCTGGGTCCTTGCGGACATGACTTGGTCTCTCCTCAGTACATGCGACTTTTGTCGAATGTCTTCTTGCATCACAGTTGTAATAGTCCACTCCGACACCTGAAGTTCTTTGGTTTTCTGAGCTCATCACCGATAACGTTTTGAACCCGTTAGATGTAATTGCATGTCCTTATAGTGACTGAACTATAATTTTTTTCTCTTTTTGATACAACTGAAACATTCCCATCAGAAGCTTCCATTTCCTTCTGAACTTTGTGTACAAAGCATCTTGCAACATTAAGAAAGTTGACCACATCTAAATTGTTGTTTTCTGTACACATGCCAACAATGGCTGCATATTTTCATTTCTTGTATTGGCATTTTATCTGCTATGTGTGATCTGAAGGAAACAAGAACATTTCAATTGGTTCGAAGAGAATAATATACTGATACTTGTCCTCAAATATCCCTTGGACCCTTTATATATGGTTTTTAAATATATTGTTCACGGCGCAAACGGGAGTCCAGATGGCTCCTGTGCAAGGACAATCCGAATACGGACAGGTGTTGCAAAGAGTGACCGTTAGAGCGGAAGTGGCGTGCGGCGTGTCATTGCCAAGGCGGATGTCTCGGAGGTGTTCCGCGAACCGGTCAGCCAAGCGGCGCCCCGTTTGTCCGATGTACAGAGAATGGCAGAGAGAGCAGGAGGTGCAATAGATGATATTGGTAGAAGTGCAGGTGAAGGAGTTGGTGAT
>NC_068988.1:86808949-86810157 GCF_001194135.2 Octopus bimaculoides
TATATATATATATATATATTAATGGTAAAATATCTTTTTACCCGCACCTATTTATTGCACTTGGTAATACAAAGAAAAAACACTAGTGTAATGATAATTGGGTATTCTTCCGGCAGTATATTGGATAGATATTATCCCTTAGTTGGTTGGATTCACAACCCCTAACTTTCTTGGATATATATATATAATTTATTGAACCTGAAAATATTTCGCTAACTGTTATTCGGAGATTGAAGTAACCGATCATAGTACAACCGAATTTAGAGCAATACTATGGTATAAAAGAAATGATTAGTATGTATAAACGGTGTAGTAATTAATATTTAGTAACTCATTGAATAAACAACTAAAAGCTGATTGGACTAGGCAGGGCACTTTTAGAAAAACACGAATACGTTAAATGAAAAACAATTGACCGTAACGGAAAAAGCAACAAATTCCATTATAATCGTAACCTACATCATCTGAAATATATTTGTAGACTATTTCGTTAATAAATACACTCATTTTTAAGAAAGGTAATGCTTAAACAAATCAATGAGGGTGTGCCACACTGGTGGAGTTATGACTCGTAAAATATAATAAGCAACAATACAATATGATAAATACGATAAATTTATTTTAATCGTGACTATATCCATATCGAGAAGCGAGATGCATGGAACATAATTTATGTATTACGCAACACAAACTTTGAACAAAATAATGTTTTTCGATGTTTATAAGTATGTCGCAATACCATTCTGCTGACATTAATTTTTTATCTTTTATGCTTCACTCGTTTCAGGCATTGGACTGCGACCGTGCTAGAGCAACACCTTGGGGAGTTTAGTCGAACAAACAGACGCCTGTTCTTGTTTCTAAAGTCTGTTACTTATTCTGCCTTTCTCATTTGCTGACCTGCTAAGTTACAGGAGTGGAGGCGCAATGGCCCAGTGGTTAGGCCAGCGGGGTCGCGGTCTTAGGATCGCGGTTTCGATTCCCAGACCGGGTATTGTGAGTGTTTATTGAGCGAAAACACCTAAAGCTCCACGAGGCTCCGGCAGGGGATGGTGGCGAACCCTGCTGTACTCTTTTGCCACAACTCTCTCTCACTCTTACTTCCTGTTTCTGTTGTGCCTGTAATTCAAAGGGTCAGCCTTGTCACACTGTATCACGCTGAATATCCCTGAGAACTACGTTAAGGGTACACGTGTCTGTGGAGTGCT
>NC_068988.1:86812837-86813885 GCF_001194135.2 Octopus bimaculoides
CGTTAATTTCACGAGCAGGCTGTTCCGCTGATCGGATCAACTGGAACCCTCGACGTCGTAAGCGACGGAGTGCCAACCACCATAACTACTCTGCATTACATTTAAATTATAAATCAAATGCTTTAAAGTGATACTACATGTTTTGTTTGTTTATCCTCCATTTCTGCGCATGGGTCGGTGGTTAGAGCATCGGGTTCACAATTATAAGGTAGTGAGTTCGATTCCCGAATCGGGCTGTGTATTGTGTTCTTGAGCAAGACACTTTATTTCGCGTTGCACCAATTTACTCAGCTGTAGAAATGAGATACGACGTCACTAGTGCCAAGCTGTAACTGCCTTTGCCTTTCTATTGGGTAACATCGGCGGCGTAGAGAAGGGACGCTGGTATGTATGGTATGTATGAAGGTAGTCTTCCATAAAACAACCTTGCCCGGACTTGTGCCTCGAAAGAGGAACTTTCTAGGTACAATCCTATAGTCATTCATGACGAAAAGGGATCTTTACCCTATCTTCAATTTCTAATACATATATATATATATCTTCAATTTCTAATATATATATATATATATATATGTGTGGGTGTGTGTGTATGTGTGTGTATATAACTGTGTATGGTTGTGGACTTTTGTATTTGTATGTGCGTCTCACCGCTCGTCAACCTGCGTTTAAAATGAAATATACTTAAGAATAAAAATACTGGAGTCGATTTGATCGACTAGAACTTTCGAGGCGGTGTCCCAGCTTGGCCGCGGCTCTATGACTGAAACAAGAAAAGAGAATGAAAAAAATACATATCAACACAAATGAACAAACACAAATGTATCGAGGGTTCCAGAAAAAAAAAAAAATTCTTTACCCCGCTCCCCCACCCTCTCTATCGTGTTGCGAGGGGTTTTATACAAATGTGATCATAGAACACCAGCTGTCTACTTAACATTCGCATATTTTCCCATTATGCATCATTAGTCCTGCGTGAACAAAAAAAAACTGACAAGGGCGGATAAATGCTTCTTTGTATATCAATATGAGGTGTTATTGATGTTCTTAT
>NC_068988.1:86814004-86814912 GCF_001194135.2 Octopus bimaculoides
AGGTGTGCGCGCTTGTGTAAATGTGTGTGTATTAATACATGCTTCATGTTTCTCAGAGCGTATATTACTGTGTGTGTGTGTTGTGCCTAACCCTCTGGGTTAATGCTTGCTTGTATATGTGTGTATTCCTATGTTCTCTCTCTCTCTCTCTCTCTCTCTCTCTCTCTCTCTCTCTCTCTCTCTCTCTCTAAATCCGCGCGCGCACACACAAGCCCAAACACACATACACATGTCAGCATTAATGTTTGTCTTACTGTATATATTTACGTTAGAGTTTTTTGTACTTTTTGTTCGTTATGGTGTATGCAAATGTATTTTGCTTCTATACATTGGTGTCTATATAACAAATAATGCGTATATATATGTAGATATTAATAGATAGATAGATAGATAGATAGATAGATAGATAGATAGATAGATAGATAGATAGATAGATAGATAGATAGATGGGTAAATAAATAGATATAGATACATATATACACACACACGTATATATACATACATAAATATATATATTTATTTATTTATTTATTAATTTATACACACACACAGACTCACACACAAAAACACACGCATATATATGTGTTTAAGTTGGTTCCCATGCATTTCCCTGAAGAGAAGATTACATTCTTATCAACATCACCGATTCCTATGGAAGGTATAATTTGTAATCTTCGAAACATATGTTGGAAATAAAAGTATGCAGTTAACATATGCGTTTTACTCTATTCACTAAATTTATATTTACTCAAGTACCCAAAATAACAAGGAGTTTCTACCTCATAAACAGGAGTTACACCACAGTCATTTTGTGATCTTTGCTTCCCGGTATCTATTAACCAATTTATTTTGTCGGAGTTATTTATTAACTAAGAGAAAATAAATACATATAATAAAATATATATATG
>NC_068988.1:86815092-86816285 GCF_001194135.2 Octopus bimaculoides
AGGGTGGGGAAGCAAAATTTACAATAACGCTAAGTTGTTTTTTCTCAGCACGCACTAAGTGAATTGTTTTGAAACCTAGCATATATTGATGTTAGAATCATACCTGACACTATTATCCTTACCTTTTCTGAAACTTTTGCCCATGTGAGTAATCAGGAAAGAAAACGTCAAAGAGTGTGTGATTTGCCGAATGCACTCGTCACCCCAAAGGAGATTTCAAGAATATTTGGAGTTTCCATAAAGACTGTTTATAATGTAAAGAATAGAATGGCTATGAGCAAAACTATTACGAGGAAGTCTGGAAGTGAAGGAACCAACAAAAAACGTACCAAAGCTTTTATTAAAGCTCTCAAAGCCAAAATCCTAAAGGATCCAACCAAATCCATGAGAAAAATGGCAATTGAACTTGAAGTAGACAACAAGACCATTAGAAATGCAGTAAAATTTGATTTGAGGTTAAAATCTTACACAAGAACACCAAAACACTTGTTGACAACAGCTATGATGGAAAAGAAATTGGAAAGGTGCAAGAAAATTATTACATGGTTCAAGAAAAAGTCCTCTATTGTAACGATCTTTTCAGATGAAAAAATCTTCACTGTCGATGCTATTCTGAACTGCAGAAATGACAGATTTATCGCAGAATCGACAGCTGAGGTTAAGGGGACATTCAAAGCAAAACATCCTGCTCAAGTTATGGCTTTTGGTGTTGTGGCTTCCGATGGAAAGAAAATGCCTATAAAATTCTACAAAGCTAATGAAAAGATCAATGTTAATACTTACTACAAGACTCTGAGATATCAGGTATTGCCATGGCTTAAAGCAAACTACCCAAATGGTAATTATGTATGGACACAGGATGGTGCTCCAGCCCACACAGCTAGAAAAATACAAGATGTCTGCAAATCCAACTTTAGCAATTTTTTGGTATCATGGTTATAGCCGCCTTTTAGCCCAGATCTAAACACTCTGGATTATGCTAATTGGGGCGTTTTAGAACATGCTACCAATAGAACATCACACAGCAATGTCGACTCTCTTAAAGATACTATTAAAGAAGAATGGGAGAAGTTGTCTCCCGAATATTTGAGGAACACTTGCGCAAGTTTCAGGAAGCGTGTGAAAGCAGTTATTGAGAAAGAAGGAGGACACATGGAATAAAAACATTTTCTATTATGTAAATTTTCTTGTGG
>NC_068988.1:86816359-86817428 GCF_001194135.2 Octopus bimaculoides
CGACTTTCAGTAAACTAATTGGTCACACACTCTCTTTCAATCCCCGCCTCAAAATATTGTAAATTTTGCTTCCCAACCCTGTATATATATATATTGGGCTAGTGCATAATTATTGTGGGTTTTTAAAAAAAAAATTTATTCGACAAAAACAATAACAATATTTAACGAAAACATCTTTAAATGACGGTCTCACCGTCTGCCAAGCAAATGGAAAGCAGTAATTGAAGTAGATGGTGAATATACTCCGGAATAATCACTTAAAGATGTTTTTGTTACATATTGTTATTGCCTTTGCTGAATAAAATTTATTGAAAATAACCCGCAATAATTATGCACCAACCCAATATATAAGAGGCGGACCGATAATTAACTTTACGGGGAATGGGTGCGCAATTTGGAGACAAAAGCAAACCAAACTCACATAAATCGTGTTATAAATACTTATTCAGATTTATTATAGAAGCATCAGTAAATCAAGTCCAGAAAGGTAACAGTAAAAGCCAGAAGTTAATGCAAATTATACAGAATAAAACACAAACAGGAAAAAAGTGCACACACACACACACACAGACACACACACACACACACACACGCACACTAGTAAATTGTGATTTTCCCTTTATTCAACATGTAGGAAAATATGCAGTAACCAGTATCATAACCCGATTTCATTCGGGTCTACTCGGGCGACATTTTAAAGATGAGGAATGTTGCTCAATTGTGCAAACTGAAAGTTGCCATGAAAACTTCCCAGCACTTTTAGCATAGGTGTGCAAATTTTCAGGTCAATCCGACCACATTTACCTGCACAACTTTTGTCTGCACAACTGCTTGTAAGACAACGTCCGCCCTTTTCACAAATATATAGTAGATATCTTTTCAGGAAAACTTTTTTTTATTAGTTAACATATTTTTTTATGTGAAAACGTAATTTGTTATTTTTAATTTTTTACGTGTATTGTGTATGCATACATATATGGATATATATAGATAATTTGTATGTAAGAAAATAAAACCTGTTTATTCAAATATCCATAACTTCAGTGCGTTTCAACCCTTTCTTATATAT
>NC_068988.1:86817610-86819673 GCF_001194135.2 Octopus bimaculoides
CTGCATATATAGGTGCATATCTGGGTACAGGACATTGCAAACAAAACGTAGACAAGAAAATATTAATAACCAGAGTACAGAAAACACACAAGCCACATAGAGAACATTTTCCTTCATCAGCTACCCCTGTTTTAACACCGGCGTTTCGAAGAGTTGGGCAGGACGCATCGTTAAAACGGCTCTTCCCATGGACCGCAAATTAAATTTGTATACACAAATTAAACCTTTGCCATGGAGGAATGTAGTGGCGGACAAAAAAACAAGACAGGAAAACAAACGGAAAAGGCTACACGGCCAGACGTGAAAAATTATGTGTATATGAACGCTGTGAGGCACGAACTTGAAAGTGGGGACGAAGTATATATATACAATAATCCCTTGACTATCGCGAGTGTTACGTCCCAAAAACCCCCGCGATAGATGAAAATCTGCGAAATAGAAGCAGTAAGTATTATACTGCATATTTTTTAATCTTATTTTTATAATTTGTATATATTTATTCCACAGAGGAATCGACATAAGCTTAAGTAATAAACCGCGATAAGTGAACCGCGATAGGTGAACCGCGATAGGTGAACCGTGATATGGCGAGGGATTTTTGCTACCCTGGTAACTATTTATTTTCTCCGTGTTATTTACACACATTGAAAAATACACACACACACACACACACACACACACACACACACACACATATATATATATATATATACATGTGTGTGTGTGCGTGTGTGTGTGCGTGTGCGTGTGCGTGTGCGTGTGCGTGTGCGTGTGCGTGTGCGTGTGCGTGTGCGTGTGTTATCTGAAACAGACTAAATGATGCCCTTACCAGCTTAGTGTTGCCTGAATCTGAGTGTGGATTTCGGGCTGGTTGAAGCACAGTTGATATGATTTTTAGCCTAAGGCAGCTGCAGGAAAAGGCTCGTGAGCAGAACTGAGACTTTTTTTGTCACTTTTGTAGGTCCAACTAAAGCTTTCGACACCGTTTCTGGGGATCCTCTTTGGGTTGCCCTTAGAAAGCTAGATGTTCCCGAAAACACTCTCAACAGTATCTTTTCTTTCCATTAAGGGATAATGGCTTCTGTCAAATAAGGCGCCGAAGTGTCCGATTCATTTACAGACTCAAACGGGACAAAACAAGGCTCTTTTCTTGCACCGCTTTTATTCGCTTTGTATCTCTTCGTCGTGTTGGAAACAGCGTTCGAAGGTGTTAAATAAGGAGTAAAGTTTGAGCACAGAACTGGTGGTGGCTTGTTTAGTCAACAGCGCTTCAAAGCAAAAACTAAGACTTTGGTGCAAACAGTTCGAGGTTTTTTCTTCTCAGACGATTGTGCACTTGTAGCACACACTCTTGAGGACATGCAATGGATTCTAAACAACTTCTAGCGTGAATCGAAGGCTTTTGATCTGACCATCAGTATCAAGAAAACTGAGCTTGTTCATCAGCCCATTGGTCACGAATCTTCCCCCTGTTGCTCCTACTGTATATGTTGATCGGAAAGCATTAAAACTGTTTCTTCCTTCATAAATTTTGATTCCCTTGTGTCCAGTGATGCTAAGATGGATAAAGAAATTGAGTCCAGAATCGGGAAAGCTAGCTCCACTTTCGGTAAGCTTTACCACAGGCTTTGGACAGCCATGATGTATAGCTGAAGGTGAAAATCGATGTATATAAGTCGGTGGTCTTGATAACATTGCTTTAAGGTGCTGAATCTTGGACTCTGTACCGAAAGCACATCAAACAGCTTGACGCTTTTCATATGAGATTCTTGCGTACTATCTCCAACATAAAACCGAGTGACCTTATTCATGAGGTGCTAACAAAATGCAACATATCAGGTATTGAAGCCGTCTTCATCAAAATACAGCTTAGACGGTCAGGTCATCTCTCACGTATAAGTGATATCAGAATTCCGAAGTAACTTCTCTTTTGTCAATTCCCAAATGGAAGGCCAGTTGGAAGGCTTCCCTTGCGCTTCAAAGACAAACTAAAAGACTAAAACCTGAAGCGATGTGATATTCCCTTTTCACTCTGGGAAATCAAAGCATCAGAAAGCATTACC
>NC_068988.1:86820794-86822755 GCF_001194135.2 Octopus bimaculoides
ATATATATATATATATATATATATATATAGTTAGATACATACATACATACACGCGCATATATGTGTGTATCTATATACATACATACATACATACATACATACATGCATACATATATTGTTGTTGGTATAATGTTGTTTGGGACAGATAAGAAAACGTATGTACCGTCATAGAGGTCAGCTGTCCTGCTGATGTAATATCTCTTTGAAAATCAAAGAGAAAGAACATAACAATGGACAACTGCTTCAAAACCTTCTATATCTGGATTACAAATTTTCATTTATACCAATAATGATTGGTGTACTTGGTTTTATAAGTAAAATCCTGATTGTCAGTATGGATAAGCTTGGATTTTCAGGAAATAAAAACAACCAACTGTCTCGCACATTACAAACACAATCTCTACGCGGAACAGGGAGACTGTGCAAGATTTTTCTCAGGCTTAAAATGTGAGATTGTTTTCTGAAGCTTGATTCCAACGATGGAGCTTTGTATCTTTGTAAGAATCCAGCTACTTCTTCAAAGCAAAAATTTGTATAATTAAAAACAGAGAACGTACATACATACATGATGGCTGACCCCCTCGTTATCGAGTATCGCCATTGCACGAAGCTTAACTTAACGGTCCTGTGATCGAATGCGACTTTTTAGCCCAGCCAAAGATCTACAATGTCTTGCACAGAGTTGGCATCCAAAACCTTTACTGGCAATAGCTGGCTGTTGTTGTAATTGGGTTCCATGTACCTTTGCGTGTCGTTTAAGTCCTCTTGCTGAATCACACTCCCTTCCACATGCCCGACAGACATGATTAGTATGGTGTGTAGCATAATCACCAGCGGCCTGGTAGTCAATCATCGGTCTTGCTTTATGACTATGAAGATGACTCATAAGCACATACATACATACATACATACATACATACATACATACATACATACACGATGATTACAACTCGATTTCGAGCAACGTTATCGTTTGTTTGCCATCTTAAGGTAAGCGGATGCGGATTTTCATTGCTGCTAGGGATCCACTCTCTTTTGCACAGATGTGATAACGATGGAATCTTCTTACTTGCCGGTATTCAGAAAGTTACCATTTGTGCTGACATATGCTTTCAATCCATCATGATATTTTTCATTGAGTGTTTTGCACAGTATATTAGAGATGTGGAGGCGCAATGGCCCAGTGGTTAGGGCAGCGGGGTCGCCGTCTTAGGATCACGGTTTCGATTCCCAGACCGGGCCTTGTGAGTGTTTATTGAGCGAAAACACCTTAAGCTCCACGAGGCTCCGACAGGGGGTGGTGGCGAACCCTGCTGTACTCTTTCACCACGACTTTCTCTCACTCTTACTTCCTGTTTCTGTTGTGCCTGTATTTCAAAGGGCCAGCCTTGTCACACTCTGTGTCACGCTGAATCTCCCCGAGAACTACGTTAAGGGTACACTTGTCTGTGGAGGTCTTAGCCACTTGCACGTTAATTTCACGAGCAGGCTGTTCGGTTGATCGAATCAACTGGAACCCTCGTCGTCGTAACCGACGGAGTGCCACCATTAGAGATGAATGCAAAACATAGAGAATTGAAGTGTCGTATAGTAAGGCAGGACGTTGCACAGGACCAAACCCGTTCTCTAAAGAACTTATGCATTTGCCATCATTAGATGCAAACGAAGTCAGTCGTTGCAACAGTACTGTCGTACTTCTAGAGAAATGTTTAAAGCAAAATTAGGGGTCTTGTCTCTCTTTGTCTCTGGCTTTCTCTTCCTCCCCCCCCTCTCTCTCTCTTTCACTCAGCTGTTAGCCATTTTTTTGTTCCGCAGGGTGTCTCACGAAGCACTCCTGACCAAACAGACTCGGTAGGGTTGTCAGTTTAGTCACCGATAAGTTGTACGCACGCATGCGATCGCACTTTCTCTCTCTCTCTCTTTCTCTCTCTCTCTCTCTCTCTCTCTCTCTCTCTCTCACT
>NC_068988.1:86822765-86825713 GCF_001194135.2 Octopus bimaculoides
ACATACATCCATATATGCATGTACACAAGCTTATGTATAAATATAGTAAATACATACATACATACATACACACACTCACACACACACATACACACATACATACACACACACACATACATACATACATACATACATACACACACATACACTCAAACACATACATACACACATACATACACACATACATAAACACATATATACATACATACATACGTGCATACATACATACATATATACATACACACATACATACATACATACATACATACATACATACATACATACATACAAACATACATACATACATACACATACATACATACGTATTGGTCTACGCAACGCAAAACAGATCTGCATAAAAATCTAGTAAGGCAGGGCTTCTTGAAGAAAGAACAGAGCAAACTGATTTGCGTTCTCCAAACTCAATCGATTAGTAATAAGGTGAAAATTGATAAAACATTCTACGAATTCTCCATTCAAGGCTCTTGGGATGAACACATGCACATAATTACATATGCATACGAAATATAAACACACACACACACACACACACACACATCTAAACGGTAATGATGGACAGATCCTTGTGTACTAAAGCTACATGCATACCCACCACATAAGTATGCATGCCACTTTATCCACACACACACACACACACACACAACCCAATCTACGTGTCTACAAACTCGAACTGTTTTGACTTAAACAAAAGAACGTTGTCACTCTGTTAGCGACTGGTTTAATTTCTGCAAAGGATAAAAAAAAATGATTTAAATCGTTATAGTTTTGTTCATATCAAATTCCTTAATATCCCATTCTTAATATCACTTAAATATTATTTTTATTCTTTAATATCACATAAAATATCGAATTCTCAATATATCATTTTACATCTGCAATTTTTCAAATTTTGTTGTTGTTTTAAAATTTCCCCATAATTTATTTTCAACATCATAAGCGTTCCCTATAGATTATTTCAAACATTCTTTAGACCTGTCATTAACAGTAATATATCTTCTCAATTACTTCATTTCAGCTAATCCAATATTCACGTAATGTTTTCATTAATGAGATGATCAAATTTTCATACGGTTGATATAAAATTTCATTTCTCTACGTTGTTTCCTTTCATATGATTGCAAACAAAAAGATTCTGATGGTTTCCCGTTTCATTTCTATTTTCAAGATTTTCGTTTTCAGCTTTCGCCTTGCTACAATGTTTCAGTTTTAACATCACTGCAAACAGGAAGTTAACTCGGTCTCAATCTAGGTTCAGAATAAGAAAAGTAAACATTGATGCATCACAACCGGAGAACAACAAAGTCAGCCCAGTGCAAAGATGCGTCACATGACCGAACCAGTATGTGTCCGTCATACTTTACAAACTTAGGAGAAAAGACGACAAAACAGCAAGAAGCATGTGAGAAAATATGAGACTACAAAACAGCAATAGGGTCTGTGCATATGAGAAAATATGAGAGAGACGAAAAACAGATGGAGAGCTATTGAATGGACACTAACAATTACATAACAAGGGAAGGGCTGTAAAGGCGGCTTGAAATAAAACAAGAAAAGCTTGAGAAACGGCTTCAAAACATAAATCTTTTACTTGTTTCAGTCATTAGCCAGCGGCCATGCTGGGGCACCACCTTGATCAATTTTAGCTGAACTTATCGACCCCAGTACTTCTTATTTTTTGTAAAGCCTGGTAGGTATTTATTCTATCGGTCTCTTTTGTCGAATCGCTAATTTTTGGGGACGTAAACACACCAACACCGGTTGTCAAGTCGTCAGTTGATGAATTTCAAGAAGTTTCAAAAGAGTTTTATATTAGAAATATGGATGCTGCACGTTAAAAGTTTTAGCAAGCCAACAATGCTAAATTACGTCGTTACAACATGCACTGAATACTCAGGTAACACAGCTAAACAACAAATGCAGAAAATACACACCATATATAAAACACAATGTCGCTGAAAAATACGCAATCTGTTTGCGTTATGTGCGTGTGTGTATGTGCGCACGCGTATGGCTGGAGCTTCGGTCACTAAAATCGATGAATTGTATAATGCTTCGAGAGATACAGTCTGTAAAATAGTGTTAGCAGTCCAAGACCAAGACAGAACCAGCTCTCGTAAGCACCATTTTGGTCGGAGGGCAAACTTAGCACAGAGAGACCACAGGATAGTGAGATGTATTGTGCCTAAAAATTATCTAACTACGGCAGCAAAAGTGATAGCTAAACTAGCCCCTTGCTAACGCCGTTCGTTGTAAGCCCCATAAAATTGGATACCATGGGACGGTTCCAATTACTAAAACTCTGTTGCTACCTATCAACATTGAAACACACTGAAAACATTGTGTTTAGACTATCAGAAGTAGTCAGTGACTTAATGGAACAATGTTATCTTCTCTGATTAATCATCATTCATAATTTTCCCCACTACGGGATGAGTTGATGCTCCGTGACCGCCCTAACTGCTTGGCCTCTACCGTTAAAGATGGCGATAGTTCTGTAATGATTTGAACCACTATATCACGGAATACTCTTGGCTCTTTCGTTGTTCTACATGGCAGAGTTAATGCCAAGGACTATCTGAATATTTTGGCTGAAGCTGTCAATTCTACTGTTCAAATGTGGAGGCGCAATGGCTCAGTGGTTAGGGCAGCGGAGTCGCGGTCATAGGATCGCGGTTTCGATTCCCAGACCGGGCGTTGTGAGTGTTTATTGAGCGAAAACACCTAAAGCTCCACGAGGCTCCGGCAGGGGATGGTGGCGAACCTTGCTGTACTCTTTCACCACAACTTTCTCTCACTCTTACTTCCTGTTTCTGTTGTGCCTGTAATTCAAAGGGTCAGCCTTGTCACACTGTGTCACGCTGAATATCCCCGAGAACTACGTTAAGGGTACACGTGTCTGTGGAGTGCTCAGCCACTTGCACGTTAAT
>NC_068988.1:86826480-86827305 GCF_001194135.2 Octopus bimaculoides
ATATATACATATATACGACGGGCTTCTTTCAGTTTCCGTCTACCAAATCCACTCACAAGGCTTTGGTCGGCCCGAGGCTATAGTAGAAGACACTTGCCCAAGGTGCCACGCAGTGGGACTGAACCCAGAACCATGTGGTTGATAAGCAAGCTACTTACCACACAGCCACTCCTGCGCCTATACGCACACATTCTTTTATTCTTTTAATTGTTTTTTTAGTCATTTGACTGCGGCCATGCTGGAGCACCACCTTAATGGGTTGTAGTCGAACAAATCGACCCCAGGACTTATTCTTAGTAAGTCTAGTACTTATTCTATTGGATGGCCTGCTTCTCCAGGTGTTGAGCTGCAGGCCCACTGACATTACTTGATTAATTCTTTTGTTCCTGTCACCACCTCGTGTTCCCTCAGTATAGTGCTGAACACTTCGATATGTTTGTTGTTCATCGCTATTACAGTGACATCCTACGCATATACAATGATGATGATAATGATGATGATGATGATGATGATGATGATGATGATGATGACGATGACAACGTCGATGACAACGTCGACGACAACGATGATTGTGATGAGTTAGCTGTCCAGTTTCTTTCTCTATGTAAAACGATACGATTGCATTTGAGACGGAAATGTTAGTAACAGGTCTACTAACTGGTTCAAATCTTAAATTGGTGCCGGAAACTCTATACTTGTATACAAAAGCTGGGATATGAATTTTTGAATACGTTTTATCCTCCATCCCACCCAGAGCTACGATTAGTCAGACAATTGTTTAAATGTTATTCGTGTGTGTGTGTATATTTGTGTGTCGGTGTGCAC
>NC_068988.1:86827315-86828920 GCF_001194135.2 Octopus bimaculoides
GTGTGTGTGTGTGTGTGTGTGTGTGTGTGTGTGTGTGTGTGTGATCAGGGTGGAAATGTGGAGTGACTGAGTATCAGTTGAATATGTCAGCTGTATTGGACTAGAATCATGGAATGGCTATCGTGTAAGAATAAATGGTATCAAGAATGTCTTTCTAATGAACTTTCTTTTTTCGTTTTCCCCTCTTTTTCTTTGTTTTATTATTATTATTATTATTATTATTATTATTATTATTATTATTATTATTATCATCATCATCATCGTTATTATTATTATTATTATTATTATTATTATTATTATTATTATTATTATTATTATTATTATCATTATTATTATTATTGAGTGAGAGAGCAGTGCATGCCATCAAAGTGACACTGGGGTACAAATATACGAAACCCAATACACCTATCATGACTACTCATCTAAGAGTACACCAGGCACATGCATCACAACCATATGTGCACGACATGGTGATCTCATAACAGGGTTAACAACGCATGACCTTGCAGATGGGGCCCAGTTAGAATTTTCTTCAGGTCGAGTATCCCATGCCGCTCAAAAGGACCCTGAATAAGGGTTGTTTAAGGATGTCGGACAAACCACCTATGTTTCCAGAAGCGAATTATTCAAACCCCAAAGAATTCATCTCAACACATGGCTATGATGCTCCCCCACTACTTCTGCTCGTGATCAGAGATGCACATATTGCCAGTCATTAAATGACATGCTGAACTGGTTACGGTCAAACAACTGACAAGCAAATCTGTGGTATTGAGCAGAATATTTGCTGTAGCCCATCTTTTTATACCAAGACAAAACAATGTAGATGATAACACTTCCAATCAGTTAAGATCAGAAGCCTTGAGAGCCACTATCTGGTACTGCATCAGGGCATTTATTATTATTATTATTATTATTATTATTATTATTATTATTATTATTATTATTATTATTATCATTATGTTTCCCCATAAGGCTGGACGAAATGTTTAGCAGCATTTCGCCAGTCGCTACGTTCTGAGTTCAAATTCCGCCGAAGTCGACTTTGCCTTTCATCCTTTCGGGGTCGATAAATTAAGTACCAGTGAAATTCTGAGGTCGATGTAATCGACTAGTCCCCTCCCCCAAAAGTTCAGGCCTTGTGCCTATAATAGAAAGGCTTATTATTATTTTTATTATTATTATTATTATTATTATTATTATTATTATGGAATAACAATTGAATTTAGCTGGGAATTTAACCCGTCTTCCACACCGTCTCTGTCAGAAACTTTATCTTATCAACTATGCTCTTTCTCTCATTAAACATGCACATATTTGTATACGCATGTATGTATGCATTCATACATGTGTGTGCGTGTATGTGTGTGTGTGCGCGTGCGCAAATATGTGCAGACAAAATGAGTGACATGACATAGTTGATAAGATAAGTTTTTTGACTATGTCAGGTATATATATATATATATATATATATATATATATATATATACATACACCGTCTAGGAATACATAAGCCAGGAAAAATATGCACTCGTATATTTGTCAATAGAATGGATATACTAATCGAAACGTATAGTAGTATAAATCCATTACGGCTGATCTTAC
>NC_068988.1:86829357-86830879 GCF_001194135.2 Octopus bimaculoides
TAATCAACATAAGCAACAGGATATCAAGAAGTGATGTACTACGACCGTTTCAAGTGACTCCATTTAATTGAACAATGCAGCTGGCAGAAACGTTAGCACGCCGGGTGAAATGCTTAACGATATTTCGTCTGCCGTTACGTTTTGAGTTCAAACTCTGCCGAGGTAGACTTTGCTTTTCATCCTTTCGGGGTCGATTAAATAAGTACCAGTTCGCACTGGGGTCGATGTAATCGACTTTAATCCGTTTGTTTGTCCCCTCTATGTTTAACCCCCTGTGGGGAATAAAGAAATAAATTTAAATGCAGAGCTATCATCAGCTATCATCAGTTGGTCACATTAATATAATTTTTCTCAAATGCTTTTACAGAGCAAGAAGATGGAAGAAATCCATGTTGTCGCTATTGTAGCTAAGAATAGACTACAGCTTCTTGATATCCTGTTGCTTATTTTAATTTTATTCACCTTATTTCGAGCTGTACGGATAATACCGGACTGACTTGGTGCTTCATCTTAAGTACCTAATTCAATTTAAATTTGAAAATAGGTTATAAAAAATAATAGTAGTACATAATTAGTTAGTACAATAAACAGAATAATACAAAAATTAGTTATATATTACAGTAAAATCTACCTAAAACAACACAAATTCACAGTAAAATTTGCTCGAGTTATTGCCTAAGTTATTGCCACGTCTTCACGTTTTTAGTCTTGAACAATGCTTATTTTTTTACATAATGAATTTGCCTACCATATATAATATTCTACTTTACATAAAACTTTAGCTATATTGGTACTTCTGGCTCTAATTTTTTAAGTATTCTAGTATGTCAATGTTTTAACAAAATGATGATAACTTTTTTAATCATGTTACTTTGTAAATTAAAATCAAATAATTTTTAACATTCAAATTTTATCCTTAGCTGCAATATTTTAAGCAAAAATTTTCTTGTTCTGTACTTTACCAGACATAATACCTTGTCCTGAACTTTTCCAAGTGTAATAGCTTGTCCTGTACTTTTCCACATTTATATTCTTAAAAATATTATTTCTCTTCCTCGCATTTTCCCACCTAATCCTTGTTTTTTTTCCAAGCTATGCTATTATGCTAATTAATAATGTGTCAAATGTGTCAATTAGCGGTGTCGTTGGTAATTTTTTTCCTTACCTCAATGATGCCGGTGACATATATTAAAAGTCTCCTTGAACTATATTCATAAAAATGTATAGAACTATATTATCACCCCCAAATTTGAGAAACAAACACTCATAACTTTTTTTCTTTTCAAACTTCATTACATGAGATTGATACCATGAAATTCATTTAAATGAGCTCTGTCATTTAAACTTAATTAAAATATAGTCTATTTTTAAAATATAAAGTTAATTACACTTCAATCCAATTTTTTGCCTTATATTTTTCATGACATTTTACCTTTACAGCATTTTTAATACAAATTTTTGTTGCATGGGACCAAAACTATGAAATTCTTCACGCTTTCTTCTATCATTGCAGCTAAGATAA
>NC_068988.1:86831464-86837890 GCF_001194135.2 Octopus bimaculoides
TTTCATCGATTCATCCCAGTCAAGTACTAAAATCGATCGTATCGACTAAGCTGCTCCCAATAAATTTCTGTACTTTTGCCAGTTTTAGAAATATTTATTAAGCTCTTCTCTGTTTGTGTGTGTGTGTGAGAGAGAGAGAGCGTACGGGAGGAGTGGAGTGGAGTGGAGCTTTGTTGTGTTTTTTTAGCATTTTATCCTGGAAAGTGTTATAGAAAGACATTGGATAAGCCTTTTATTAAATAATTTTGTGCTTTGATATTTTGTTCCGGGAAAGAGCTGCTGTAGGATGTGTTGGATAGCCTATGACAACATAGTAAATTTTGTGAAAATGCCAATAATTGGTGAATATGATGATGGTTTATGTAGAATAGCTGCAAGATGGGGAAGATGATGGAGTTGATGTAAAACGAGTACAAGATAACGAGGACAATGGAGTCGATGTAGAATGAGTAGAAGACGATGGGTTTGATGATGAGATTGATATAGAATGAGTACAAGATGGCGAGGACAATGGAGCTGATGTAGAATGAGTACAAGACGGTGAGGAAAATAAGGTAGATGCATAACGAATATAAAATAGCAAAGGCGATGTCGGATTGATATAGAATGGTTACAAGATAGCGTAGATGAGTTATGTAGAACGGAAACAAGATGGCGGTGATGCGTGTTGTTGAATGGGCAAGATGGCGAAGACAATATAAGTGAAGTACAATGGATGTGACAAAGAATGAAATTAAACACATTATTAAAATCAAATTATTAACTAGCCCTTAAAAATAATTTTATTCTTCTAGGTATAAATGGTAGAGACCCCCTTCGGTCATGAATGACCATAGGATTGCACCTAGAAAGTACCTCTTTCGAGACACAAGTCCAGGCAAGGTTGCTTATGGAAGACCAATAGTCGCCCTTGCATACCATTCTTTCCTCTCCACGCCATTGATGTTATCCAAAGGAAAGACAGAGACCGAAACAGCTTGACACTAGTGACGTTGCAACTCATTTCTACAGTTGAGTGAAGTGGCGCAACGTGAAATAAAGTGTTTTGCTCAAGAACACAACACAGCCCACTCCAGGAATCGAATGCACTACCTCATGATTATGAGCCCGACGCTCTAACCACTGGAAATAAAGATAGCAAAAATGGCAGAATCGTTCGAACGTTGAACAGAATGCCTTGCAGTTTCTGTTCTGATCATCTGTTAACTTTCTGCGCTATGAGTTCAAATCCTGGTGAGGCCAACTTTGCTTTTTATCCTTTCGAGTTAGAAAGTCGTAGATTGGTGTTGTACTAGTTCTGCATTAGGATTTCATTAAAGGTACGTGTGACTGTGGAATATTAAGCCATTAACACACTAATTCAATGAGAAGAAAGTTCGATTGATCAAACAATGGAATACTCATCGTTGAAATCGATGGAGATCCATTTACTTGTTCTTTTTTTTTTATTGTTGTTACTATATGTGAATATATATATATATATATATATATATATATATATATATATACATATATATATATGTGTGTGTGTGTGTGTGTGTGTGTGTGTGTGTATGTATGTATATGTATATACGAGTTTTAAGTTCTTCTTAAGAGAGTTCAAGCCAGTTGATAAAACAAGACTTTTTGAGTTAAGAAAGTTCCCGGTGTTTGTAAATATGTGGTTGAGTTGGTGTGCTGGTTGTTGAACAGTCGATGCATACACCCAAGAGTGTGCATCTGTTCACCTACTGAATCTCAGATGGAGAATCTGTCTAACATATTTATTGTGCCATTAATATTAATAGATTGGATTTCGATAATCCACGTCAGCTTCTTTTGCATTTTTTTTCGAAAAACCTATATTTTCAAGGTTTCGTGTAAATGTGTAGGTACTACTTACTTTAATGCACCTATGATGATAGGAACAAATGAGAATATATAGTCTTGGTACAAGAGCTGTAAGATCTGCAGCAATTCGCCATAAATGTTCTCTTTCTCCTGGACTTTTCTTGGTGCATGCAAATCCACTGAGCAGCTGACCTCTACAACAGCGCATGACTTTTGTTCCTTGTCCCACAGAACAATATCAAGTCTGTTATGTTTGCACCGAACTGTTGTTTTTATTGGAGTGTTCCACTAGTACTCCTTGTTTTTAAAGGTGTAAATACATGCTGGTTCTGACATGCCTTTGATGTATACGACTGGACAATTCTTCCTGCATTGTGAATAGTCTTTGCAACCGTATCATGCCTCTGCGACAGGTAGTATCTCGTAGACATTTTGAGATAGCTGCTAATAATGTGGGTAATATCTTCCACACTGCTATAGCAGAGCCGACATTTTCTATCACAACGTGAGGTTTGGTGGTATCTTTATCCCCCTTGTTTATCAGGTATTTCGTAGCTATCTCCTGTTCCTGGATAGCGAAGGTAAATATTTTAAGGAGGATGTAATGTATCACAAGTCCAGTAGAGGCTACCCTTCCTGTCAATACTGTTGTTATTCTCTAGCTTACGTGATAAATATAGACAAACAGACAGATAGGCAGGCAGGCAGGCAGACAGACAGACAGACAGACAGACAGACAGACAGACAGACAGACAGACAGACAGACAGACAGATAGATAGATAGATAGCACTGCCCCAAAATGGGAGATTTAATATTCGTATTTGATCTTTATAGAAAGAGAATAAATGATAAAATGTAAAGTATTTCTAGAGCTGCAGAAAGAGCTGAGGTCGCCTTGAGAGGTCAAAAGAGACTCTAGACCAAGAGGTCAAAAGAGACTCTAGACCAAGAGGTCAAAAGAGACTCTGGACCAGCCGCTGCGTCGTCGTTCGACCCACAAGTTGTAGCAACCAAATCTCTGGCAAGCCATACCCTACCGCCTTTAAAAACAAAGCAAAGTGCATACCGTACCAGACCGCTTATCCGGAAATATTGTGCAATACTGTGCAATATGTATTGAGTAAACAGATCCTGTTTTTGAAGTTGGTTAATGTGCATATGATGTTTTAAAAATATTTTGAATGTCTACTTTTTCTAGTGGATTGGTAAAGGTTAAACATACTCTGCTGTAGAAGTGTTTTAATTTGTGTCTGCATCTGTTAAATAAAATAATGTTCTTTACTCGTCTTCGTTTAATTTTCATCCTATAAACATTATACTCAAAGCATGGTACAGTATAATATATTTTAAGAATTTTAAGTGGATTAATAAATATCAAACAGACCCTGCTTTTGAAATTTATTAATTTGAATCTATTAAATACACTTTATTCCTTTAATTTTCATAGTTTATGTTATATTTTTTAAATATATTTAGGCTTTTTCAGAAAACCGGATATACGGGACATTTCCGGTCTCAAACTTGCCGAATTATTGCTCCAGTACTATAGTAGATCATATAATCCCAGATATTTAAAGAGATGGGATGGTCACAGTTGGAATGCCTCGGCTAAACAACAACATTTGAGAATGCGATGTCACATGTTTGTAACTGAAAGTAACTCGTGACTGCATTAGACGACACTTGTCCAAAGTATTGCTCGGTGAGAGAGAAACCGGAACATATTTAGGACTGTACTACAAAAATCCTATATCACATTTCAATACAAGCCAACGTGGGAGTCTCTATATGATTGCTCGACCTGCATGAAATAGCAGCCAGATCTCCTTTAAATCACACCTTACCGCCTGAGAAAAGAGAATATTGAATAGTGTGGTTATGGGTTTCCTGCATGTGGGGAAAAAACCGGATAGTCATGGCTGGAATGCTCAGTCAATGCTGATCTGTGGTTAAGCTACAACGGTATTTAATTCTTTCTACTATATGTTTAGCACAAGGCTCGAAATTTTGAGGGAGGAGAGCAAGTCGATTACATCGACCGTAGTGGCTGGTTGATATTTATTTGTTTGACCCCGAAAGGATGAAAGGCAAAGTCAACCTCGGTAGAATTTGCACTCAGAACATAAAGACGGACGAAATGCCACTAAACATTCTGACCGGCATGCTAAGGATGATAAATGCATTTAATAGAAAACTATTCAAATGAATGGTATGGATGGAGCAGTAGATAGCCTTAAATGACTGGATGGTTATGGCTGGAGTGCTGTTTATCATAGGCTTGCCTGAGAAGGGTTGACAGCCTCTGTTTTCAGGTCCAGAAAATACTCAGCTGTTATCGTTTACCGGACCGAAAGCTTGCTCTTTCCTGCAGAGCATCTGAGAGGTCAACATGGCAAGGGGCCAGCATGGCAAGGGGCCAGCATAGCAAGGGGCCAGCATGGCAAGGGGCCAGCATGGCAAGAGTACCTCAGCTGCTATTTGTGAGATGCTTAACATATCACAAGAAGGCACTATACATTTACGTGCCTGTGGACGTGGCATAATGAACATAGTTCTTACATGTTCTTTTTGCGAAGTTTCGATATATCACTCGTTACTGCCTGTTTTTATCACAATGTAATTTCAATTTTTTTTTTAGGAGAATTTACTTTAACTTTTTTTTTGTACAATAACATCACGTCCACCGCAACAACAACGACCACTCTTGACTTTCAAGAGCTATGAGCCACATTGCAAGAGAATATTTATAATGGCGCTGAGGGTGAAAATTTCCCAATATCAATATTTTTTCTGTGAAGAGAATCGATCTAGTGATAATGATGATCCATGAGGACTGGTACTGCCCCCGCCCGGTGCATAAGTCTACCGGAACTCCTATTTGTGAGACACCGTATTAAAGCTGATCAACACAGATTGTTTTATTAGGTTGTACACCTTACGTGTACATGCAGTTTACGGTCGCCAAAATATATAAGTAAATTTTCCTTAAAAAAATTGCAATTAAATTGCGATAGAAATAGGAAATGATGATAGTGGCATGCCAAAGTTTCATAAAAGAATATAAAAATCTCCCTCATTAAGTCACGTCTACAGGTACCTCGGAGTACAGGACATCTAGTAACATGTTCAGTATTTCAGGAATAGCAGCTGAGATACACCACCCGGCTGCATAACACTCAGCAATGAAAACTACTCAGAAGGTAATTCGGTGACTTGCATGTGGATGCATGACAGCCAACAGTTACATGCGAGCAATACATTAATGCTGGACGATTAATGAGTTGTACAAAAAGAACTGACGGGAAGAGGTTGGCGTTGTTTCTGCGGATTCACTCGGACTCGTATATACGAGCCAATCCCGTTTTTGAGTCGTTACTTCTGGCTTCTCTAGCAATTCACTTTCATTTTTTTTAGCACAAATTACAAACGATAATCCTGCTTTGCTAGTGACCTGTACAGAAAAAAAATACGGGAAGTGGTTGCGTTACTTCTGTGTAATTCAGTGTTTGAGCTATAACTTCCGGTTTCTATTGCAATTCACTTTCATATTTCAGAATAAATAACTTTCCCGTTTTTACGACAGTAAACTGCATATTAACCCTCCACTAGCGCGTATCTTCCTGGTTACACGACAAAGCAGCCGAGTAGGACAGTGCATATAGATACCATCCACAACAGCTAAGAATCCTTATCTTCCCCTCTCCTAAGCAGATGTATGTGAAAAATTAAGGAATGCACGGTGCTGACCAGAAAGGAAGAAAGGATAAATGTGTCATCGCCTTTTTTGCTACCGAAGGCCTCTCTTCGCATGTCGAGCGAAGAGCGAAGGGAAGCGCTGCTCTTGGTTAAGGCTGACGGAAAAGAGCGTGTTGTTCCTTAGTGTCACTGACACAAAAGAGGAAGAGCTAGGAAATTCTGTTATATAGACTATGGTCAGTAATGTAAGTCAATCCCTAAACAAAGGACTGACCTTTCCTTGACCAACACAGGTCCCAGGGGTCGAGTGTTTCCTCATCAATCATCTGGTGTGGAGAGGATTTCCCGCTCGTTTTGACAAGCAACAAGCAGATGGATTTGGTTTCAAATCTCAGGCAAGGTCAAGCTAGATGCCTACATATGTATGTGTAGCACTCAACTACGAATGAGTCGAAGAAGTTTGCTTTTAACTCACACAGTTTCATGTTCACTCCTACTGCGTGGCACCTTGGACAAGTGTGGTGTGTTTACGTTTCCGTAACTTAGCAGTTCGGCAAAAGACTTTGAAAAATATAAGTACTACAGTCGGTTCGTTCCACTAAAATTTTCCAAGGCGGTGCTCCAGTATTACCGCAGTCTAATGACTGAAGCAGGTAAAAGACAAAATATACGCAGGGGTGCTGAAAAGTTCCTGACTTTATAGGTGTCGCGAAGGATTGGTTGGAGGCGAATATGTTGAATAAAATCATAATTAATTGATCCTCCTCTATTTTCTTTTACTCAAAGCCAGAAACTTTTCAGCAACTCCTAGCATATTTGTGTATGTGTTTGTGTGTTCATGTGCATGTGTGTGTGTGCATATATGTATATACGTGTGTGTGTGTGTGTGTGTGTGTGTG
>NC_068988.1:86838364-86840676 GCF_001194135.2 Octopus bimaculoides
TCCACCACAACTTTCTCTCACTCTTTCTTCCTGTTTCTGTTGTGCCTGTAATTCAAAGGGTCAGCCTTGTCACACTCTGTGTCTCGCTGAATATCCCCGAGAACTACGTTAAGGGTACACGTGTCTGTGGAGTGCTCAGCCACTTGCACGTTAATTTCACGAGCAGGCTGTTCCGTTGATCGGATCAACTGGAAACCTCGACGTCGTAAGCGACGGAGTGCCAACAACAACAGTATATTATATAATATATATATATATATGTAAGGTGAGAAAGAGCTATATACATGTGTGTGTGTGTAGAGAGAGAGAGAGTGATGTATCTACATGTTTATACATGCAAATTTACTATATATATATATATATATTTATATATGACAACTGACGAAGGGATATATTCTTTATGTTGCATGTCTCGTTTCTCTTTGTTTTTTTTCATTGTTCGAAAAAAGTTCATTTTCTGTTTTCGTTTCTATGTTTTCTTTTCTCATTGTGTTTAACGTTTTTTTTATGTCCTGTACCCATATATGCACCAGGGACACACCATATTGCATGTTTTTCTTTCATTCCTTCAATTTGTACATTGCATGCATGTATCACACGAGTGTACATTTCATTTCTTTCATTTTCTTTGTGTGTGTTTGTGCTACATCTTGTGGGTGGTTTTCAGTGGCCATCCTGCCTCAGGCGTTCCAACAAAAAAAATTATATTATCGTGCGTTCCACACTGGCGAGGGTAGCCCTGTAGTAACGCCGTGCGCCTGCGTAGTCTCACGCATGCGTGGAATTCAACAACCAAGCTTTCCCGCTTTGATCGATCTCTTTCTTGCTGGCCAGCGATTGAGCATGGACGTGTCTAGTTGTCTTCTCTCCATCTTTCGAACTTACGCTAGACAGCTCACATCAATATACCAACGTCCCAACAACCATGTTCTCACACACCGAAGACGTCTCAACAAACAAGATTAAAGATGTATATTTTCCACCTTGAATAAATATTGTTTTGTGTTGATAATCTGGAGTTAAGCGTTCCGTTAAATTCCTAATTTAATATAGGAAAGTCGGGTGTACATCTAATGATGTATAATCCACTTTCCTGTATGTCTATCTACTCCTCATTTGGAGCATTCGACAACAATATGAGTCTTCAAAAACAGGACAGTAGAGACATACAAGGAAACCGAACGAAAACAAACACAGAGGGTTGCTAGAGCAGAACGAGAGTGGTCTTGAAGCCACCCCTCGGGTGGTATTCTGGCTAGCTCCTGCGGACGGCTCCTCTGAGGCCTTCGGCATCCATTTTCCATGTTATTTTCTTTTTTCTTTCTTTTTTTCGTTTTATTCTGACGATGAAAATTTGTGACACTTTCACGGAGTTGTATATGCTTCCAAACTCACTGTAGTAATTAATTCTCCTCATATCTTTAGACTTGAACCTCCATTCATATTAAGCAAATGAAATGTATGACTATCATAGATATAATCTTTCTTTCACTTCACCATATCCCAAACAATATTAAAATAAGATATGAAATTAATAAGATCAATTTTATCTCTATCTCATTCTATCTTCTATTACAAGTCTTTAGGGAGATACTGTAACCAGAACAAGAAGATTAGTTTTCTACCTACACATAAGTTTCATAAACTACAAAATATAAATATCCACACGACCACACTTGAAACGTACCTGTTATAGCTCTTTATCTCGATTTGAATGTACGTGAAGGCATTTAGAATACTCAAACTTATTTCTGCATATGTTCTAAGCACTGATGCTGATCATAGTTTAATGAATAAGCGTAGAGCGAGGTAAATGCAGTAAAAATAGGGGGTTCAGTGGGGCTCCATTTAAGCGGCCCCTCAGAAATTGAACCTCCTTATAATACTTCCTGGGAGTTCATGGTATGAAATTCATTGTCATTGCTCCTATTTGGTCGCCAATGCCATGTATTTAGTTTAATATTCAGTAAAAATATGGGGATCAGTGGGACCCCAATTAGACGGTTCTTAAAAAGATAGACCCCTTAGGACATTCGCTGGGATTAGGGAAGTTGCTGGTTTCAGTTTCGTTGTCCTTGCACCAACGGTCCAGGAGGAGTTAACGAAACATCACTCAAATTTATTTAAAAATTGAATATATATATATATATATATTCAATATTTGGTATTCTTTCTGTTGAAGAGCGTAGCTCGAAACGTCAAAGACTTTCCGTAGTCCCGAGCGTCATACTAATATATCCTTTTGTTATTTACACCACCTGTCCTCGTCTGTTGTTATTATTTGTATATTCTCCCATATATATATATATATA
>NC_068988.1:86842957-86844427 GCF_001194135.2 Octopus bimaculoides
TAGACAGACAGACAGACAGACAGACAGACAGACAGATAAATAGACAGACAGACAGATAGACAGACAGACAGACAGACAGACAGACAGATAGACAGACAGATAGATAGATAGATAGATAGATAGATAGATAGACAGACAGACAGACAGATAGGTTTCTTTATTAGCCACACAGGGCTCAACACAGAGGGGACAAAATACAAATGTAGAGTTTTTCTTTTCGAGGGGGTAGACAGACAAACAGATAGATAGATAGATAGATAGATAGATAGATAGATGGATTGAAATAGTTGTAATTGAGGGATTGTAATAAGCATTTGTATATAGTATGAGTAAGTGTATATATAGATACATAAAACAGGTGTATCAATAAGAAGTTCCAGTTTTACCTACCCACTTTATTATTATACATCATATGACACACTTTAGGTCAATACAATGTTGCGTATATAGACATAGATAGAGACATATATATATATTATGTATACATATACACACATATGCACATAATGTATCAATGTATTCAATATTTGTGAGTAAGTATGTGTGTGCGTGTGTGTGTGTGTATGTGTGCGCGCGTGCGTGCATGCGTGTGTAAGTGTGTGTGGAATCCCAAGTCTAGCTTTATAATTCCTAGTGAACAACTCATCACGCTAGTTGCATACACTTTCCACGTGCACACTACGGCTGGAAACACTTGCTGATCACATGATAAATCATCGCTGATTGGTTGATGCGGCCTCGCACCTCATTATCATTGGCTGACCGCTTTCCCTCCCACGGGTGTGTGTGGTGCTGTTTTTGTTACTTTATTTCACTCTGTTATTCTTCTTTTTTTTTTTCTTTTCCTCTATCTTTGTCACTGCGTATGTGCGTGTATGTATGTATGTATGTATGTCTATACCTATTCTCGCATATATGTTATGCTTGGGCTTGTTCATGTTTAATGTGCGTTTGTTTATATCAATGTATGCGAAGTTACTTCCTTCTATTATGTGCATGTGTGTCTGTATGTACGTATGTAGGTGTTTGTTGTGCATGTTCATGGATATACACACACACACACACACACACACACACACACACACACACTGTGTGTGTATGAGTAATTTCTTAATTTTATTATGTACATGCGTGTGTATGCATACGTGACTCTGTATGTGTGTGTGTTTATGTACGTTGGTTATGTATATACATATGTGTGTGTGTGTGTGTTTGTCAGTGTATGTATGTGCAATTGGTTTCTGTTATTGTGTAGTATGTTACGATCATATGTATGTGTATGTTTACATATGCATGCCAGTGTGCGTCTGTGTGTACGAGAGAATATAAATTAAAAACAAAAATGTGATGGCTATAGTAGTTTGTAGTGGTGTGCTGTTGTGTAATAGTAGATGTTACAGTATATAGTGGTGATATCGTTTAACAGTAAACGTGGTAATTTGTAGCAATTGTACCACTGTATAATAATAG
>NC_068988.1:86845192-86845810 GCF_001194135.2 Octopus bimaculoides
AGTGGTAGTGGTGTTGTAGTGGTACTGCTGAGTTGGTGACGGTAACAGTAGTAGAGTTGTATTAGTGTTGTTGCAGTGGTAATGTTGTGTTGGTAGTGGTGATAGTGGTAGAGTTGTATTAATGGCGTTGTAGTGGTAGTGTTGTTGTATTAGTGCTATTGTAGTGGTAATGTAGTATTAGTGGTGTTGTAATGATACTGTTGTGTTGGTGGTGGTGACAGTGGTAGAGTTGTTTTAGTGATGCTGTTGTAGTAGAGTTGTTGTAGTGGTATTGTTTTGTTAATGGTGATAGTAGTGGTAGAGTTGTGTTAGTGGTATTGTAGTAGTAGCATTGTAAATGTTATGCTAGTGGTGGTTGCAGAGACGTTGCAGTTGTGGTGTTAAGCAATAACGTAGGTATTACAGTATTGGTTTTGTATAATTGTAGTATTAGTGGTAGTGTATGAGTGATACTATTACGCAACTGCGGAGACATTTGGTAGAGATGTGGTGTTCATAGGTTAATAACATTAAAAACACTTAGTAATTTGACAAACATAGTCATATGATTTTTTTTTTGACATCCGCCTACATACATACATACATACATACATGCATATATACATACATACATGCATA
>NC_068988.1:86845910-86849909 GCF_001194135.2 Octopus bimaculoides
TATGTGTGTATGTGTGCATGTGTGTGTGTATGTGTACATGTGTGTGTGTGTGTGTGTGTTATTAATATAACTGCCCCCAGTCTTAAGTTTCCTAAGAATCTTTCAAATTTCCAATTAATTCGCGAATCAAAATACCCTCCATGTGGTTACTGAACTGCTAAAAATAGCAACCAAATCACAACATTTTTAAAACTGAGAAGTTAGACACTATTTTTATACATATTTTTATACACCAACAGAAAGACAGGATGGTCGTAGATGAAACTACAACGCCATCATATTTATGTTACAATAATATGCTCAGTTCCATCGACGTTTCAAGACCTTTCATGTTTCATCTTCTGTATGAAGTGATTTTGTTGTTTGTTGTTGGCACTCCGTCGCTTACGACGTCGAGGGTTCCAGTTGACCCGATCAACGGAACAGCCTGCTCGTGAAATTAACGTGCAAGTGGCTGAGCACCCCACAGACACGTGTACCCTTAACGTAGTTCTCGGGGATATTCAGCGTGACACAGAGTGTGACAAGGCTGGCCCTTTTGAATTACAGGTACAACAGAAACAGGAAGTAAGAGTGAGAGAAGGTTGTGGTGAAAGAGTACAGCAGGGTTCGCCACCATCCCCTGCCGGAGCCTCGTGGAGCTTTAGGTGTTTTCGCTCAATAAACACTCACAACGCCTGGTCTGGGAATCGAAACCGCGCTCCTATGACTGCGAGTCCACTACCCTAACCACTGGGCCATTGCGCCTCCACTGTTGTTGTTTAACCCCAAGTAAATCAAGAGCCATTAAACTTATGATTAAAGGTGTTCCACTTCTGTTCTCCATCCCCGATTTCTATTATAATTCCTTTCCCTTCTAGAATGCCTTTATAGGAATATTAAATTGATCCAACTTGTGTGATGACGCGCGGCCCAGTAGTTAAAGCGTTGCACTCAGAATCGCAAAATCGTGGATTTTCGATTCTCCAGCCGCAGACGTTCCTTTGAATTCTTCATTTCACATTGCTTCCGTCCACTCAGCAGTGAGTAACCCTACAACGAACTGTCGTCCCGTTCAGGAGAGTCTTAAGGTCTCCGTCACTTACACCACATGGAAACTGAGTTACTGGCTCTGTGAGTCCAAAGAACCAATACAGTACTTGCCTTTTCCTTTTTTTACTTTTATTTTATCGACCAGGTATAATAAAAGGTGAAAAGGCCTTCGGTGGGGTTTGAACTCAGAACATAAAGGATCGATTATCAATGTACTGCAGACAATTTGTCCTCTGCGCTGCAACGGACGGTGTTATCTGAGGGAGATTTAAGTGCTATTTCTAAAGGCTGTTACTTCAATGGGTTCAGTGGTTGTTTGCTATTATTAGTTGTTCTCCAGGCTCACTATCGGTCGCCAAATCTTTGATAAAAACATTCCATCTTTGGTTATCCCATCTTTAACTGAGATTAGTGCAACTGAGATGAGTGCAACTGAGATGAGTGCAACTGAGATGAGTATTGAAACAGTAACCTGTGATCCGAGGAAGAAATTTCTAGCAGCTTTGATGATTATGTAAAGCTTCCCTCGCTAATGGAGTGTTTCAGTCCTCATCAGACACATTCTGGCTTGAATTATTATTATAAAATTCTTTTTTAGATTACCTAAAGCTCATAAGATGTGACTTGAGAGGTGTTTAATTATCATTTCTTGTTGGTCCTATAACCACATAGAGTATTATTTAACAAGGGAACAGCCGATATATAAATATATATATATATATATATATATATATATAAATCCAAGAAATGGGACAAGAACGCAACAGACGACAATAAAACACCCGGACAGATAGACAATATAAAGACGGATAAGAAAAACAAGGACAGGTCATTTGCAACCTTCTCTCATCAGTCAAGTTTCCGGATCATCCTTACAGTTTCGGCCTGTTACCCTTGAAACTTCAAATCTGGCTGGTCCCAAAAATCTAAACTAAGAGCATTAAGTTTTTGGGAGAAAGCAAGCGAATGTGTACGACAACAAAGACAAAAAAACGGAGAACATGTTACACAATTACAAGTATAAACAACAAGAAAATAACAACAAATATCTTTCGACTAATAACGACGAATCAAGTTGAGCCGGTATGTGTAGAATGAAAGCCTTGAGGTAGGAACAGGAGAGATGAACATAAAAGATGAAAGTCATGAGACAGGAATATAAGAGATGCTTCGCGGCCGGCAGTCGAGCCAGGAAAGAAAGATCATGTTTGGTCAAGCACCGGCCACGTGGAAGGAAAGGAGAGAGGTAGGGGACAGAGGGATTGAAAAATTAGGGGAAGAACGAGAAAGAGAGGAAATCAAAGGGACATAGAGAAAGGTACAAGGAAGATAATGGAGGGTGAAAAGTAGGGAGATTAAAGAAGAAAAGACTAAGAAATATGAGAGAGGGGGAACGAGAAAAAGAAAAGAGGAAAGAAAGAAGAAAGTATGAGGGGGACTAAAAGAAAGAGTAAAAGAGTCGTACAGAATTTAGATACATACTTACAAGGTGAACAACAGTTTACGTAAGCCGCTATTTGTATATATAAATCCAAAAAAAATGGAATAAGAACGCAACAGACGACAATAAAACAGACCCGTTTGTACTTCGGTATGAAATAATTTTTTCCACAGGCTTTTTTTCGAGTTCATTCAACGTATCTTACCTCTAAACCCACCGCAAGCCACTTTCTTCCGGAAAAGAAAGTGGGGAGAGGTTGTGGTGATCTCGTAGTTTTGTTTCTTGGATTTTTTTTTTCTTTCCCAGGTTATTTCGCATACTTTCAACGAATGTGACATCGAAATCACGTGTAAACGGCTCCTTTACCCAGAAAAGGAAAGATTTGACTGCCATTTCTTGCACGCCTTACTACAACGTAACAGAAATTTTGGGTCCTTTATCGCAAATGGGTGTTACGTGGTAGTAAGGCGTGCAATAGCAGCCAAATCTTTGGCAATGAGATACGTTGAATGCACTTAAAAAAACCTATGGAAAAAATTATTTCACACTGAGGTTACGTGCGGGGCTTTTACGAAATATTTACCGTATTTTTAAAGTAATTTTCACTTTAAAGTATTTTTTAAATATGCCAAAAAAAAAATTTGTACTGGTATTCACTTGAAAATAATTTTTAAACAGATTAAAATATTGTCTGTTTAGAGAAAGCTAAAATATAAATACTTACTGCACAAACAACTTACATTTTTGAAATCACATTCACTTTAAAATATTTCTAAATGATTAAAATATTGCGTTTAACAAAAGCGAAAATAGAAACATTTACTGTAAAAAACAACTCGTATTTTTTCGTTGGCAAGTTCAAATATCTCAAGAACCAGCTGTCCGGTTTACGCGAAACTTGTTTTATTCCGTTTGTATTCACATTTTAGGAGACTGATTCATAGTATTTTCCCATTACGTGCCAGTTTGGCTGTGTAACATTGCAAACAAGCAAGATTGAAGTTCATTTTTAATATAATATAATATATATGTAAAAGAATACCGACAAAACCAAATGTTATATTATGAATGCATTTAATACGCATATTTCTAGAAGTCATGTAAGGATTATCTTACACAACTTCTATATTAAGTGACTCTTTTCTATAACAACTTAGCCTGTCCTTGCTTGGGTAATACGATTTAACACAATAAGGATATAGGAGTGGGATGTTTAACAGGACTCCGAGTCGAAAACATTCTGTTAAGGTGTATTGTATCAAAGCATACGGCTACATATACATACATACATACATACAAACATACATACATGCATACATACAACCTCGTTGGCGACTTTTTTCTTACTCCGTCTTCCCTTCTTTGGACTTTCCTATATTTCCGACGAAGAGCTCCGCTCAAAACGTCAAATTCTCTTTCTTTCCTTTCCTGAGCGCCCAGTATCACAATATCTGTATCACGTACTCGCGTTGTTATTTTTCTTTGTTTTTTTTTTTGTCGTTTTTCTTGTTTGAACTCACTACATA
>NC_068988.1:86849923-86850824 GCF_001194135.2 Octopus bimaculoides
ATATATATATATATATATATATATAGATAGATAGATAGATAGATAGATAGATAGATAGATAGATAGATATCTATATAGATATCTATATAGATATAGATATGTATGTATATAGTCAATTCAGATAAACAATTCAAATAAACAGATAAAAAACAAAAGAAAGAAGAAAAACAACGCTCGGTGAAAGGAAGGAGTTAAACGTTGCAAGCATAGCTCTTCGTCGGAAAGAGGAAAATCCAAAGAAGGAGAAGAAGAAATCGCTAACGGGCCACGTGTAGTTACATTGCATATATATATATACTATGTTACGGCTTCATTTAAGTATATTAATAATAATAATATACTTGTGCTTTATAGTAAATCATCAGGTAAATAAGCATATTATTTAGGAGTGACAAAAGAATTGTAACTAGTTTATGACTATTTCTGCTATACAAAGCATTGCTTAAAGAGCTAGTGCTCGTGCACGACTTATTTGTAACATCCACGAAGCCATTTTAACGATTACATAAGTGTTATTCTTTTAGCATTCATTAATTGATAATGTATATTTTACTCTCTTTTACCTGTTTCAGTCATTTGACTGCGGCCATGCTGGAGCACCGCCTTTAGTCGAGGAAATAGACCCCTGGACTTATTCTTTGTAAGCCTAGTACTTATTCTATCGGATCTCTTTTTGCCGAACCGCTAAGTTACGGGGACACAAACACACTACCATCAGTTGTCAAGCGATGTTGGGGGGGGGGGACAAACATAGACACACAAACATATACACACACATACATATATATGTATACATATATATATACCACGGGCTTCTTTCAGTTTTCGTCTACCAAATCCACTCACAGGGCTTTGGTCGGCCCGAGGCTATAGTAGAAGACACTTGCCCAAGGTGCCACGC
>NC_068988.1:86850834-86851280 GCF_001194135.2 Octopus bimaculoides
CAACAAGGTCTTTTTGTTTGTATGTATATTTGTATGTATGTATGTATGTATGTATGTATGTATGTATGTATGTATGTGTGGAGACGCAATGGCCCAGTGGTTACGGCAGCGGACTCATGATTTCGATTCCCAGACCGGGCGTTGTGAGTGTTTACTGAGCGAAAACACCTAAAGCTCCACGAGGCTCCGGCAGGGGATGGTGGCGAACCCTGCTGTACTCTTACACTACAACTTTCTCTCACTCTTACTTCCTGTTTCTGTTGTGCTTGTAATTCAAAGGGTCAGCCTTGTCACACTCTGTGTCACGCTGAATCTCCCCGAGAACTACGTTAAGGGTACATGTGTCTGTGGAGTGCTCAGCCAATTGCACGTTAATTTCACGAGCAGGCTGTTCCGTTGATCGGATCAACTAGAACCCTCGACGTCGTAAGCGACGGAGTGCAAAC
>NC_068988.1:86851774-86854560 GCF_001194135.2 Octopus bimaculoides
ATTTCGATTCCCAGACCGGGCGTTGTGAGTGTTTACTGAGCGAAAACACCTAAAGCTCCACGAGGCTCCGGCAGGGGATGGTGACGAACCCTGCTGTACTCTTTCACCACAACTTTCTCTCACTCTTACTTACTGTTTCTGTTGTACCTGTAATTCAAGGGGTCAGCCTTGTCACACTCTGTGTCACGCTGAATCTCCCCGAGAACTACGTTAAGGGTACATGTGTCTGTGGAGTGCTCAGCCAATTGCACGTTAATTTCACGAGCAGGCTGTTCCGTTGATCGGATCAACTAGAACCCTCGACGTCGTAAGCGACGGAGTGCAAACCAACATGTAAGTATGAAACCAATGGTGACACCGAACTGTGGCTCACGAGCTGCATGCAGCTTCTATGTAGTACTCCAAAGAAAATATTGGAATTCAGCGCTATTTTTCCTAAACCATTAGGCTCTTGATATCCAGATATAAAGGAACCGTACAAATTTAAGCTACATAGTTTGCGCGCGCGCGCATGTGTGTGAGTGAGAGTGTGTGTGTGTGTGTGTGTGTGTGTGTATGTGTGTGTGCGCGCGTGTCTTTTGAAAATGTGGCACGCTGTCCTGTAGTTTTCACCATTGCGTTTTACAGTCAAATAGATAGATAGCGCACGAGAGGCTGTGTGGTAAGTAGTTTGCTTACCAACCACATGGTTCCGGGTTCAGTCCCACTTTGTGGTACGTTGGGCAAGTGTCTTCTACTATAGCCGCGGCCCGACCAAAGTCTTATGAGTGGATTTGTTAGACGAAAACTGAAAGAAGCACGTTGTATGTATGTATATATATGTGTGTGTGTGTGTGTGTGTGTGTTTATGTGTGTGTGTGTATTTGAGTGCCCAATATCGCTTAACAACCAATACTGATGTGCTTACGTTTCCGTAACTTAGCGGTTCAGCAAAAGAGATCCGATAGAATAAGTACTAGGCTTACAAAGAATAAGTCCTGGAGTCGATTTGTTTGACTAAAGGCGGTGCTCCAGCATGGCCGCAGTCAAATGACTGAAACAAGTAAAAGAGTAAAAGAGATGCGCGCGCGCTTATGTGTGTGTGTGTTGTGTGTGTGTGTGTTGTATGTGTGTGTGTAGTAGAATGTTGTACAGGATGATGCCGGAACGAACGGAACACAAGACACACACACACACACACACAAAGAACGTGGACAACACGCTCACCCTTCATCAGTTATCGGCCAAAACGCATCGCAGTTTCGACACCTTATCCATAATATTGTTCAATTTGGTGGCGTCATCTGCAAAATGCTGTCGGCACATAAATGAGCAAACATGAAGGACAGAATATTCTTATTTATGATTTGAAATTTGTGATCCTAGAACGTAAAAAAAAAAAAATGTAACTCTTCCTATCAAACTAGTTGGCTACTCTTGGTCGGCTCAATTAAGTTTTACGCGGGGTTAAACAGCCACAAAAAGTTTCCCCCGTTGGCTCTTGCAGAAAATCGATAGAGTAGTGGACAAAATGCCACATGTATAAATATACATGTACTGTGCTTTATGACCTGAGTTCAAATTTTGCTGGAGTCAACTTATATTCCTAGAGTTTGTGATTAAAAAAATATGTTATATATTATTTAGTCAAGAGTTGGGGTATGACCATTTGCAGGACCAGTCAGGCAAATAGTGTGAAACTGGTGAAGGATTCAAGGTATGAAATTATTATAAAATATTTTACAAGAACAACAACCAAAAAAAAAACAACAAAGTTATGGCACCAGTCAAGTATTGGATCAATAATCAATATAATCGATCGATCAGCTATTCCTTTCCCGCAAAATGTTTGGCCTTGAGAATACAAAACAGAAATAAATGGTTAACAGTTGCGATTGTTCTTGTCAGGTGAGAAGAGAAAGAGGGAAGAAAGAAAGAATAAGAGAGAGAAAAGAGAGAAGCGAGGCCATCATTGGAATGTTGTGTCTAATTCTCCTTCTTTGTCGGTTACAATTTGACATTTGACCGTTCAAACCCAGATGTCTGACAAGGAATCAGGAAATAGTTACGAGCTTTTTTGGCGGGGGGTGGGGGTTAGTGAAATGTGGTTCTGTGCTGCCTTGTTGACTATATATTAAACTATATACTAAGGGAGTATTATTTATTTATAATACATTCGGAGTTTTTATCTGTTGTATGGGCTTATGACAACATTTAAGATTATGCATCCTAATAAGACAAAGGATGGGTGTTAGTAAAACACACAATATATACTCACAATGTGTGTGTGTGTGCTTATGATTGTGTGTGTGTGTGTGTATGTATGTATGTATGTATGTATGTATCACCTAGTTCTCATTGGGAGACAGCGAATAGGAAATGCGAAGATACTTAAATAAAATTGATGCAATGTGTCTGCTTCGATATAATAATGAATCTTAGTGTGCGTTCTTGTAGTTGCCAATGTAAGTGTCAGTGTGTTTGCCTATACGTGTTTATGCGTGTTCGTGCGTGTGTATGTATGTGCGTGTGTCAATGTGTGAGTTTGTGTCTGAATGTACATGTGTGTAAAGAGAGGAAGTGAAGGTAGGAAGGGTGCAGTAAGAGAGAGAGAGAGAGAGAGTATAACTAGAGAGGGAGCTATCATAAAAAGGAGAGACTGAAATGATAAACAGCGAGAGAGAAAGAGGGAGTAGATGTGAGTGAAACGGGGAAAGAAAGAGGGAGAAGAATATATAGAGGAAATGGTAGCAATATAATAAGAGGAGAGAGAGAGAGAGAGAGAGAGAGAGAGAGAGAGAGAGAGA
>NC_068988.1:86854570-86858274 GCF_001194135.2 Octopus bimaculoides
GAGAGAGAGAGAGAGAGAGAGAGAGAGAGAGAGAGAGAGAGGGAGCTGCTGGAAGGAAAAGAAAAGTGAAAAAGAAATAATGAGTGCAAAATAGAGAAAAGTAGAGTTACTAAAGAGAGAGTGGGCAAAGATGAGGGAGAGACTGACAGAAAGACTAAAGGAAGTGAGGAAGAGAAAGAGAGAGCAAAAACGCCCGAACGATAAGACAAAATATGGAACGGAGTGAAGACCAGACGACAAATTCATATCAGTGTTTACCTCCTCTTCTTTCTCCTCCAGTTTTTAATTTCACCCTTTCTATTTTTTCTCTCTCTCTCACTTGTACTCCTATCTCTCATATTCTATGCTACCGCCTGCTACTACTCCACAACTCCCTGTCGCTCAGTGCTAGAAATAACAACCAAATCTCATTTAAAAAATCTTCCATCAGGGGCTAACCAACAACTTACTGCGTTTCTTTGTTTTTCCTTTATTTCTCTCTCTCTCACAACATCCCACTTTATTATTGTTTACCCTCTCTGTCTTTCTCACTCCCTCTCTTTTAATACGTCTGCTTCGTGCAACATCCCTCTCTCTTTGTCTCCCAGGTCGTTCCTTTTCTTCTCTTTCTATTTGTCTGCTTCTCCTCCTCCCCCTCCTCCCTCTCTCTCACGCTTAGCCTATCCCCAACAATCCACTTCCTCCCACCACAACTATCTCCAGTCCTTTCTGCTCCCCCCCTCTCTCTCATTATATATATATATATATATATATATATCTGTCACATTTTTACTCTGTATTTGTTTACTATATATATATATATATCTTCCCCTCTCAGTTCGTCACAGTTACCTCAGCCATTCACAACCACAAATTTTTCATCAATGCCGTTTGACAAGGTGACGGTTTAGATAACTGTCACTTGCGAGTTCGAACCCTACCTGCGTCGGCTTCGCCATTCCTTCCAAAATCGATGAATTAAGTACCAGTCAAGTACTGTGTACTTAGGAAATTATTATCCTTATTGTTATACTTTAATATTCATGCATTTAAATTTTTGCATTTCACTAATTTGGACATTGCATCGTGCCTATCTTTATCTATTGCCTGGATCCCGTGTTGTTGTTAATTGTATTGCGTGCAAAACGGGACATTTTTAATCAAACGAAACCAAAGCGACAAGAAAAATTTAAATCACACACACACACACACACACACACACAGAAGCACTTTATATTCATACATACACGAAATTCGGCTCTTGGGTTACTGTAACTTCTGACCATTACACTCTCTGGAAATTATTATATCCTCAAAGAAAAAGGAAAACTTCGTTTTGACTATATTTAACCCCAAGAAAATATACTCACACACATACACATATAAAAGAGGGAGAGAAAGAGTGAGAGAGAGAGAGGAAAAAAGAGAGAGAGAAAGAGTGAGAGAGAGAGAGAGAGAACCTGTTTCCTTTTCTTTTTTTTATTTGTCTCGCCGCCTCGCCCTAACAGCATTCAATTTATTCATTTTGAATTTGGAGTTTTAGAAATCGAGTCGGACTGACTGAAGGCTGCTCCGTCTTGAAAAAGCAAGGATACCCCGAGCTACATGTGCGTAAACGAGATATGGGATGTTGTGATGTTGAACCATTATCCAAAACAGTCGCAATTGTTCGTATAAAGATAGACAAATATAATATCTACAATCTTTAATTTTAACATATTACAGTCTTATATATACATACATCTTATACATACTGGGAATATCTGGATATTTTAGCGGCCAAGATGAATAGTAATGCTGCTTGTGACCCGCTCTCTCCACCGGCTACCCCTACAAGTCCGGTAAGTACCAAGTAATTTACATTCATTAATAACGAATAATGAAAAACCCGGTTTGTTGTCATTTCTCTTATCAAGCCATCTCGGTGCGTGTGTACACAGATGTCTACATTATACGCGCACGTATATAAATATATGTGTGCATGTATGTATATGCCTGTCTGAAAAACGAATGCCGTCTGAACGCATGGAAACTCGAGGCCTCTGCACAGTTTTAGGGATCAAATATCTATGTAAGGTTAGGACCACGATGAATTCCTATAGTAGTGATAAGAGGGGCCCTTCTGAATGTGTACATTATACGTCGGTGTGTGTAAGTGCCTGTCTATGTATTGGTGTGCGCATCTTTGTTTATGTATATGTGAGTGTATATTTAACATATTTGTCGTATGTTTACCTATTTTCAAGATTGTGTGTTTATGTATTTATGTTTCGAACGTGTTTACCGTTTGTGGGTACTCTATTGTCAGTGGTGTGTGTGTGTGTATATATATATATATATATATATATATATACATACACACACATACATACACACATATATATACATCCTATATACACGCACCATGATATATACTAACATATTTCTATTATTTGCACAAGTACCTATATATCCATGCTGACTTCATGTATACACAAGCACAAATAAGTATGCAGCTTGCTTACATGCAGTACTCCAACATACATCTATCTTATATACATTTTTAGCACACACGCATACATACATGCATACATACATACATACGTGCATACATATATACAAGCGCTAGTTCATATACACTTATACATCGGCGCACATATATGCAGTTGTGTATATATGCTATATACACAACCGATGGAGCCGAGCCATAATACAAAAAAAAAAACGGTGGTGGAGCTCAGTGTGGTTGTTCCACGTGCTAGAAATAGCAGCCAAATCTTATACTCTAACTTCTTTGAAAAGAACACTTCGGATAATGCAGACGCTCGTTTCCCTACACAGAGAAAAAAAATATGATGGGATGGTCACGGCTGGAATGAAAGAAAATCCGAATCTCCTTCAAATCATGGGGTATCGTTTTACTAAAAGGACACATTTGATAAATCATAGTATGGAAGAGGGGGGCGGGTTGTCGAACTAATTTAGGGTTGAACAGCAAAGACCGTCTCTCAGTGCTAGATAAAGTAGGCGACTGAGTGGTCTCCTGATATATTAGAAATAGCAACCATAACTCCCTCAAATCATGCCAGAGTATCTTTAATAGGCATGGGTATAATAATAAGGTCCCGCATGCATACTGCTTTAAAAAAGTAATAAAAGGGAATGCGAGAGAGAGAGAGAGAGAGAGAGAGAGACAAATGATCGCAGCTTGAATTCATTTTGATCATGGATTTGCTGGATCAGATTGACCTAGGGCTAAACTACGACCCTTTTTTACATTTTATGTCAGCTTTTATTGTCTGGTGGTGATGGTACATTAAATGGGGTTGAAATCTATGGTGGAGGAAGGGTTATTTATAGTCGCTGTTGTTATTTTAGCCTAAGTCAATTCTGATTCAGCTGCAGACCTATTCATCAAATGTGTGCCATCTGGCCGTGGCCGTCCCATCTTTTATTCAGACGTAATACATCTTCCTTGTGCCGTTAAATCAGCGAATGACTCCCTCCTCTACTTATGTGTGTGTTTGTCTAAGCTGTGTGGGTGCGCTCTACCTTTATTACAAATAGGTATGGTACTTGTGTGTGTGTTTGCATGTTGTTATGCGTGTTTGCCTGTCTTCAGAACTTATTTGAGTGTGTTTACGTTTGTTCATACTTCGTGTTCTGTTACTGTATGTGAATGTGTGTGTATACACACGCACACGCATTTGTGTCTATATATATATATATATATATATATATATATA
>NC_068988.1:86859673-86868273 GCF_001194135.2 Octopus bimaculoides
GTGTATATAGGACTATATTATCTAATGTGCCATTTTTGTTGTTATTGATGAGCTAGAAGAATCGTTAACAAATCGGGTGGCAATCTTTCCGTCATGTTCCAATACAGAAAGATTGCCAGCGGCAAAATGGTAAGAAACATTTCTTCCAGCTCTTTACATCCTGAGTTCAAATTACGCCGAGATAGACTTTACCTTTTTATCCGTTCACGGTCGTTAAGTGAGTACCAATTGAGTGCTGGAGTCGACCGAAGGATTGCCGACTTATCCCTTCCTGTCAAATTGTTGGCCTTGTTTCAAAATTAGTAAGAATTATTATTATTATTATTATTATTATTAACGACTAGGGTTAAAGCGGCGAGCTGGTGTTCTGAGTTCAAACTCTGCTGGGGTCGATAATATAAGGGTGCTACTTAAATACAGTGGTCCCTAAAGACTAATTCTAACCCTACGGGATCTCTGTATTTAAGTAGTGCCAATATAGGTACCAGTCAAGTACTGAGGTCGGTGTAATCGACTTCACCCACCTCTCAAAAACTGCTGGTTCTTTGCCAAAATTCGAAACTATTGTTTAAGCTTAGAAGGCGGCGAGCTAGCAAAATCGTTAGCACGCCGGGCGAAGTGCTTAGCGGCATTGCGTCTGTCTTCACGTTTTTCGACTTTGCTTTTTACCCCTTCGGATTCGATAAAATTAGTTCCAGTTCAGCATTGGGGTCGATGTAATCGACTAGCCCCCCCCCCCTCACTCCTCCAAAATTCCAGACATTGTGCCTATAATAGAAAAGACTAGGGTAGGCATGGGTAACCGTTTTTCGAGAAGCGCAGGGCTGCATGGAACATGGCTCATCAAAATCGGTTGTTATTGTAGAATAGAGTGCAAATCATGTAGTGATGTGTCGATGACTCGTGGGGGTGGGGAAAGTCAGTGAAGTAGGTGTGGTAGAAGAGGTGTATCGCTGGGTGTGGTATTATAGAAGAGGTGTATAGCTGGGTGTGGTAGGTATACTGCTTACGGCGTGCTTGATCTATAGCCCAAGGTCTGTTTGATCTGTTCCTACATTTTTTTTCTTTTAGAATTACTGTATCACATACAAAATAAATTGATTCTGAGTTATCATTATTTTATCATTTTTGTTGTTCTACTCCAAAATTTCAAGTTTTTTTTACATCCTCTTCTCACTTTTCTGCATTCTTCATCCAATGTGTCATTTCTTTTTCGAAAAGGTAGTGTGTAATTTGAGAGATTTATCTGCTATTTCTAGCAAGTCAAATGACCATTCAAAGGCTCCCTAGTTAGCACGTTACCTGTTGTTGTTGGTAGTGGTGGTGGTAATATATGCACCCTTTTTCTTTCCCATGTTGTATGGAACTTCGAAAGACAGCTACTCCAAAACTCTGTCTATTGTTAATATGTGGCCCCTGGCCAACCCTGATCAAGCAGACCCAATAATGAAATACATACCAGCCAGCCATGGCTGTCGCATGTTTTAGAGGCTGTCTAAGATCGCATTTTCTTTATTTAAGCTGGTTGGATGTGATACGAGGCTGACTTGGTTTCAATGTCTGGCCAGTCGACCGACCACGTAGAACCTCCCTCGTTGTTAATGTTGGTGTTCAGCCCCAGGACAAGGCCTGATTGAGCAAATTTATGATCAAAGGCATTCTAATTGTATCAGTCCCGTCTTGTTTTTAGGGCACGAGCTGTGTTTACGTGTTTAAGTTAACATTTTAATGTGGACTGTTTATCCAGAAACCAATAATGATGTGTTGTAGTGATTTGTTAACCTTACATTATTCTGTTGACCCATAAGCGATCTATTAACCAATAGTGTGGGCTGTTCACCTACAGGGGTTTGTTAACCGTAGGCCTTTGTTATCTCATAGTGGCCTGTTACTATTAACTTATAGTCTGCTAACCTCTAAGTGGTTTGAAAACAAAGACTGACGAAAAGTGTATCGATATGGCACGTCGTGTCACAGGGAATATACGAAAGCTCAGTTTTAAGACCGCACCTTTTGTGTAACGACTTAACCAGAAAAATGTTGCCACAAAGCTTTACCTTTTGGGGAATGATGTCAGTTTTCCATATCGCACTACACATGAAGACGAAGGCTGCATTAACTGCAAGATATTGATAAACTGGGAAAGTGGGGTGATGTACGAAGGGGTGCTAAAAAGTTTCTGGCTTTGGGTAAAAGAAAATACAGGAAGATCAGTTAATTATGATTTAATCAACATATTCCCCTTCTCAGATTCACACACTTTTTGCAACGGTTCCAGCGGTTCAGTTTTTCTAAGCCCTGCAAAAGAACTCGGAAGGTTGAGCCTCCTCCAACTAGGACTTTCGCGATACCCTTAAAGAATAGTAACTTTTCACCACCTCCTCGTGTATGTGTGTGTGCGTGTGTGGTTAACTTTCCATCCAAACAAATGCAAAGACTTTGGTGCCAGTTTAGCATACAGCAACCCAAACTGCAGATTCAGAATCCAGATCCAGTTATTTCACCGCGTAGACTGTGGATATCGTGGTAGGCTGCACGCTCAAGTAGCACCAACTCTTTTATACAGGTCGACTGATCATTGAAGTAATTCAGAAAGTGAAGAAAGAAAAGGATTAAAGGATTATAATAGATAAAAAAAAAAAGAGAAATTGAAATTTTAAGAGCAACTGTGACGATAACCAAAAAAAAAAAAAAACTCATTTAAATATGGGAGCATATAGAGCCCTTTAGAAATGTATAGTAGGTTCCCATATGGATGATGCAACTCGGGCCTTAATTCCCTGTATTTAACCGTTTGGCTGTCCAAAGCATTTTCGTAAGTTTGTCCTAAACATTTTTGCTTCTTTTCAGACTTTTAGTGATTCCTTGTTTCATTACGTTCTGTGTAATATAAGGCTTTCCTTTCTTTCATAAGTCCAGGGTTTCTCTGGTGGTCGGAAAAAATAGGGGATGTGTATCGTGTATGATGCATGGATGCCAGGTTGAACAGGTAAAGAGTGGACAGACAAAAAGTTAAAGATTTGAGGGTGAAATTGAATCAGTGGAAAGAAGAGCTACTAAATACCTACTTGGGATCTTTTTTAAAACGGGGGCCACATTTTTCATTAATGTTTTACGTAGTGTTTTTGGTACCGAAAGACTTTCAAACTTCGTATACTTATCTATTTTGTGTTATAGAACAGAAAAATATTTTTGTATTCGAATTTATTTCATGTAAAAAATTGTCTTATTTCGATAATTTCAACCAATCACTGACAAGTATTCAGTTGTTTACCTTTACTCCTTTGGCTCATTAAGCGATGTAAGGCGTATTTAATCTCCATACCTTCGTTTTATTTGCTTTTTTCATTTTAAGTTTGCTTTAACCCTAACCCTAGGGTTAGGGTTAGGGTTAGGGTTAATTGTTTCAGAATCGTTTGTTTATGTAGTCGGCACTTAATGTATATCGGCTGAATGGACGTCAGTGATTGGTTGAAATTACAGAAATACGACAACTTTAACATGGAATAACTTATGGATTTCTTTTTTTTTAAAGAAGACTAAGAGAAAAAGATGTTTTATATGACACATTCTACCAGTGTTCCAAGTTTCAAAGTGTTTCGTTAATGAAAAATGTGGCCCCCGTTTTAAAAAAGATCCCCTACTTGGAATGAAAAACCTACTTCCGAAAGATTGAGAAAGAATTCAAATTGGACAAGCTTGTAAATGCAGCCAAGCGGGCACAGATATTCTGATAATATATAAAGGGTTTATTGTAAGTGTATTAATTGCTATAGTTAAGCGGCTTCAGGTGACTATAGATCTTGGAAAGTTATACTTGAAAGCATGAAATTCAAACAAAAAGCAGGAGACAGCCAAAACAATGATTTGAAAAGGGCATTTGTTCGTTTTATGACCACTGAATGAAAGTAGGAAATTATATCAGCAGTCAGTATTAGACGGCGTTAGTGTCTGGCTGGTATAGAAGTTCGTTAATGAATCCAGACTGGAAAATTAACTGTAACTGTTAATTTTTAGTGATCTTATTAGGGGGCTGACCAATACTTTACGGAGTATTAGCCCAATGCTATAGTGGAAGAAACTGTGTAGAGCAATAAAATCAAACTTGGGACACTGTAATTGCGAAGCAACCTTTTTTAACGACATGACCATGCCGGCGCTAATGTAAGTGTGTGTACACCTGCGTATGTGTGTGTTTTGCACATACATATTCACACGGCTGCTGCTGTTGGTTTTGGTTCATCAGTGTGTTTAATAGTCAATGCAATGACAATAGAGTTGCAAATAAGCCAGACTGTCGTAGCCAGTGTGTTTGCTACGATGTAGCAATATTACACAGCCAGGATGTGCGTATGTTGTGTTTATGATATCATTACCACTGTAGAAAACAGACAAGATATATTGTCGCAACCTGTTGTGGTTAGATACATCAATTTGCAACAGCTGCACAGTCTGGTGTGGCTGTAGCTAACGTTATTACTGCCTCTGCTACAACTGTGGTAATAGATTGTCTCATTAGAATGGAGAGAAGACATGGGGCACAATTATAACCATAATTTTTTAAGGCTTACATTTCTGACTTCGCGTTACGCAAGGATAGTTGATTTCTTGGTAGATAACGTTTTAACACCAGTCAGATATCACCATTCTTTAAGATTAATTGGACGAACATTGTACGTTTTCATTGGTTGATAAACTTAAAGGAATCGTAACAAAGAAAATGGAAGAAACGAGTGTTCAAATTACCAGGGTTAAATCTAAAGATTAAATTACAGCAGCTTAGTAAAATGTTATATTTACGTAATCATAGCATTGCAGGTATCATACAAGATATACATAAATATATTATTAATAATCAGCAGAATGACTTGTGGGCTGAGAGTTTCGTTCGTTTGCACTTATTAAACTGTTTTTTTTTAAAGTTATATTTTTTCTGTTTACATCACCAAGCTTTATGTATGTAAAGCTACATAGGACCTGTGGGTTGTAGTTTGCTCATGAATACTCTACATCAGCTCTAAGATGAATATCAAGTGTTACTTTGGCCTGCTGTCTACTCTGAAATGACCTGATCTGGGTTAGGCATAGTATTAGATTACTAAAGAGAAAATGGCCAGGTAGACTACATGCTAATGTGGCACCGAATGTTATCTCTTGAGTAGAGATCTGTCTCCACCTTACTCCGTCAAATTTTTTTGACTTTATGCAAGCGTAAGAAATTTCTATAATTCTTATTACGATTATAATAATGGCATATTTTTAAGGAGACAACCATAATTATATCGGTTTGGTACGCAATCGTCATCTGGTGTCTTGTTCTTTGTAACACAGTCGTAGTGAACTGGGTTAGAACTAGAAACCTTTGATGCTTTGTATTCTGTCATCCAGAAACGAGTTGATTCCGTACGAAACCGATTAAATCATCGTGTAGCAACACTCTCACACACAAGGAAAAGGTTGACAGTGACTTCGAAGTATTTGCCAACCTTTTTCTTGAAAACAATATTAATATGCCACTCTACTAAGAAGTATTTCAATAATCCTTCAGTTTAATGTTCACCTATTTTTATTGTATAACTTCACATAAAAACAAAAACAGACATAAATAGTATTCTCTCTCTCTCTCTCTCTCTCTCTGTATATATATATATATATATATATATATATATATATATATATATATATATATATATATATATATATATATATATACAATAAAAGGTATTTTTCATATCAGTATAAGAGATATATTGGAAAGAGAACGAAGAAGCAAATGCCTTATTTCGTTTAATACGGATATAGTGTAGTGGACTAGTGAAAATATTACATACAGAACACTGCTAAATAGATTGCCTGATTCCTCTGCAAAGACATCGCTCTGGTAATAGTTACACCATTGAGATGGCAGTCACACAGACGCACACAATACAACATGGTGTTTCTCCCTTCTATTTATAACTCTAAGCAGTTATGATGTAATATTTATATTAATGTGAATTTTAACAGAAGCACGAGGCAGAAAAACGTTCCTAGCGGGTTTATTTATGTATTTATAGTTGGTTCATGTCGACCTAGTATTTGACGCGGTTATATTCCATTTAACCTCGGAAAGGATTTCGAACGCAGAAAGTAAAGATCCGATTCTGCCCAATTAAATAGTTTTGAAATAATCGTTTCTTTTGGCATTAATTATTCGACTAGCCTACTTTTCTCTCCAAAGTTCAGGCTTTGTGCTTATGTTAGGAACAATTTATTCAACTAGGCAGACGGCCAGAAATTTCGAGGGATCCCTGTACTTGTATTTGAAAAAGCATTGCTGCTCAAGCTATGACTTAATTTTCATTTTAAAACATATTTTATAAATGATAAAACACCGTGCTAGAGAAGTTTTGTATATATTCGAAAATTTCAGCATATTATTTCTGTGATCCCTTTCCGTTTTGTACCGGAGGCCATTTGGTCAAGTTGTCTAATGTTTGTAAACAACTCCACTTCTGGTATGTAGTCCCAGAAGGGACTACATACCAGAATCCCAAAATGTCTACAAAAAAACTCCTAAAGTATAGCGTTTTATCGTTTATAACACAAAGTATAAAACGATAAATTAAATCATTGACTCAAAGATTAATTGAACTATATGTGTGGAATCTCTAAATGTCTACAAAAATTCTAAGATGTGCTGTTTTATGTCTATAAAAATATACCTTAAAACGTAGAGTACTGTCCCCCAATTTTTTTTTTCTTCGAGAAAAATTGAGTGGTGATGAAGGGAAGTAGGGGGATTGTAACAGAGATCCAAAGAAAAGTTTTGAAAATGAAAAAATTAACAAAAGTGGTTGGGGTACCTTGTTCGATCCGTCCACTTGGACGTTACCTAACTGTCAATATTTCCATTCAGAAAGTCCTGCGGGTCGCAATTTGCCCATACATGCTAAATTGCTAAAAAAAATAGTAACCAAGTTTCCCTCCCGTCTTAAATATTGTCTTTTAGTCTGTAGAATATGGTCTATGAAATTTAGCTACTGCTTGTTGCAGGTCGAATAACTAACTTCATTGGGTCTGGACAAGGAATGTTTCTTTGACTTGTATAGTGACTTAGTGACTCATTTGAGCTGTGGAAAAGTGACTCCCGAGAAAATATTTGATTTTTAACCACATCGTTTTATTTATTTAAATGCCAGAGTGTATTTAGAATTAACTTCATTATATTTTTCCCTTCGTAGGGTATCATTTGAGTGAGACTTGATTGCTTTTTATAATGGGTCGAACAGCAACATAAGCTCTTTTCGCTGTTATATTGGCTATCCATGGTATGCAAACAAGTTTCCTGTTGGTCATCGTGTGTCTATGTGTGGCTGACACATGAGTGATACAACTTAATTAGGAAGTTACCGGGTAATGTATCGATCCGTCTAGCTATACTGAGTTGGGTTAGCCAGATACATTGTCTATGAAGAGACATTGCAAACATTGGAAGTCCGACATATTAGTTCCGGGTATTTCAGTGGTTTAGCTATTGTGTATAGAGAGTTTATTTTGAGAAGGTACTAACTACCCCATCCCATGGATAAAGAGACAGCAAACTTCAGTAATTAAAATGTCAAGGACGGGAGTGTTTGAGCAATAGACTGGTGTGACAAATTTCTCTCAACCAATCGCACGCGCGCGTATGAGGTTCATACAGTATGGTAAATGCATAACGTTTCAGTCAGCCATGCTGGGACACCGCCTCGGAGAATTTTTAGTCGAATGAATCGACCCCAGTATTTTTTTTTTTTAAAGTCTGGTACTTATTCTGTCGATCTCTTTAGCCGAATCGCTAAGTTACGGGGGTGTAAACATTCCAGCACTGGTTGTCAAGCAGTGGTGAGGGAACAAACACAGACGCGAAGACTTCTTCTCAGTTTCCGACTACCATATCCACTGACAAGGCTTTGGTCAGCCCGAAGTCATAAGTAGAAGACACTTGCCCAAGGTGCCACGCTGTGGGACTGGACCCAGAGCCATGTGGTTGGGAAGCAAGCTTCTTACCACACACACATATCTACATACATACGTACGGATAGATAGATAGAAAGATAGATAGGTAGGTAGGTAGTTAGGTAGGTAGAGGGATAATATGGTATATGTATGTAGCCAAAAGATACACACATACTTCAAGAAGGTATCGGTACTTGTTTCTTTTCTGTAGCTTTTTACTCTTTATACTTAGATAAAAGGGTTCGACCGCAATGTCAGTCTACTTGTTTCCTTTTTTTTTCCTGCTTTTTCGGCGTACGCACTGTGCTACGTTTTGAGTTCGAATTCCACCGAGCTAGACTTTGATTTTCATCCTTTCGGGGTCGATTGTGTGTATACATTTTGTCCGTCACCTTTCGATTTTTTGCTTACCTGTTGAACCCTCTCTCGTTGTTGAACAGCCCGTTTATTATCCTTCTCTTTCCAGTTTTGCTAATTTACCCCCCCCCTCTCTCTCTCTCTCTCTCTCTCTCTGTGTAGGCTTGTGACTATATATATATATGATTGGCTTCTATCAGTTTCCGTCTACCATAGATAGATAGATAGACAGACACAGATAGATAGATATAGATAGATAGATA
>NC_068988.1:86868838-86871135 GCF_001194135.2 Octopus bimaculoides
GGGGGGACAAACACAGACACACAAACATATACACACACACACACACACACACATATATATATATATATATATATATATATATACACACACACACATATATACGACGGGCTTCTTTCAGTTTCCGTCTACCAAATCCACTCACAAGGCTTTGGTTGGCCCGAGGCTATAGTAGAAGACACTTGCCCAAGGTGCCACGCAGTGGGACTGAACCCGGAACCATGTGGTCGGTAAGCAAGCTACTTACCACACAGCCACTCCTGCGCCTGTTAGATCTTTCTGTCGATGTTTATTTTACACTAACCCGTCACCGCTCCGTCGCACCCATCGGACTGTCAGCGCGTACCCACACACACACATATACACACAAACATTCGCTGTATATGTAACGGCCTCCCAAAGATCATGGGCCCTGTCCTTCGACCAACTAAAACAAAAACAATGGTAGTAGCAGGGCCATCTTATGAGCATTACAGGACCCCGGGTCAAATCAATGCACCGGGTTCTATAGTATTTTATAGCCAGCTACATAAATCAAAATTGGGATCCTGGCAACCGGCCAATGTGTCCATGCATTAAAACGGTACTTGGATGAGAGTGGGTGATAGTATTAGTATAGTGTTGTTATTGTTGTTGTTGTTGGTGGTGTAGTGTTATAATAATAGTGCAGTTGGGGGGGGGTCCGTTTGAGGTGGTGGGGGGATATAGTTCAAATTCGGTGGTTCTCTGCCGAGCAATTTCGGGGATCCATATAAGATTTTTTTTTTTTTTAATTTACGAGTGGCTGTGTGGTAAGTAGCTTGCTTACCAACCACATGGTTTCGGGTTCAGTCCCACTGCGTGGCACCTTGGGCAAGTGCCTTCTACTATAGCCTCGAGCCGACCAAAGCCTTGTGAGTGGATTTGGTAGACGGAAACTGAAAGAAGCCCGTCGTATATATGTATATGTATAATATATATATTTATGTATGTGTGTTTGTGTGTCTGTGTTTGTCCCCCCACCATCGCTTGACAACCGATGCTGGTGTGTTTACGTCTCCGTAACTTAGCGGTTCGGCAAAGAGGACAATAGAATAAGCACTAGGCTTATATAGAATGATTCCTGGGGTCGGTTTGCTCGACTAAAAGGCGGTGCTCTAGCATGGTCGCAGTCAAATGACTGAAACAAGTAAAAGAGTAGAATAAATATTTGAAATATATTAAACTTCTTTTTTTTTAATACAGTAGGAATTTTTAAGCATTGAATGACAACGAGGGAGTCCAAAGATAAAATATGATCGAGACCCACCAGTTTAAACATGGTGGTGGTGGTGCTGGTGTAGCTATGGTAGTGACGGTGGGGTTCTAGTCATGGTAGTGGTGATGGGGAAGCGAGTGCGGCGATAGCGGTGGTGTTGGCGGCGACATGGTTGAGATGATGATGATGGTGGTGGTGTTGATGTAGTAATTGTAGTGGTGGTGGTGACGACGGTAGTGGTTGGTGATCCGGTGCAGGCGGCGGCGGGGTTGTTGTTAGCTCCGGTATTGATGACGTAAGTGAGGAATGAGGTCAGAGACGATCATTCATTGACAGCGTGCTTGACTTAGTTCGTAGCACGTGATCAGGAAATGGAGTGAACCAGCCTGGGGATTCACCTGTGTTGATAGGTGCGTGCGTGAGTCGGCATATAAATGTGTGTGTGTGTGTGTTTATGTAAAGACTTTTATATGTATGTGTGCTTCTTGTATGTTGTTGTGTGTGAGAAAGAGTGAGAGGCGGTATGGGTGTGCGTGTGTGACTTTCTGTTTTCTCAGTTTCTTTTCATTTTGAATTGGCACCACGCACCACGCCGACACCACCACCACTACTATGAATCACTACTTCAACCACTACTGCTATTACTACCACCAACACTACTATGGGCCGTCGGAGGAACCTATGTGGGCTCTTGATCTGTTAGAAATAGCAGCCAAATCACTCTTAAATCATCACACCCTACTGTTTTCTGTTGTTGTTTTTCTGTTTTGTTTTTTTAAGACACGTTGATCTTGGCTTTCCTGCATATAGGGTAAACAATAAAAGAATTACATTTAGAATCCCTTTGATCTTAGATCTTCCCGATCAGAGTCGACTTGGAGTTAAGAACAAGACTACCACCACCCATACCACTATAACCATTACAGTCACTTAGAACACTTACAGCTATCACCACCACCACCACTACCACTTTGTTTACTATATCTATTGAAGCTGTTGTTTTTTACGCACCAGTTGTTTTTTTTAAAACCTAACTGCTGATGTGTGTGTGTATATATGTGTG
>NC_068988.1:86871145-86876332 GCF_001194135.2 Octopus bimaculoides
TTTTTTTAAAACCTAACTGCTGATGTGTGTGTGTATATATGTGTGTGTGTGTGTGTGTGTGTGTAGATATGTACACATTTGCAGATGTATATGTATATCCGTATTATACATATGGTCACAAAAGACAGTCATTATTATCTTTGTTATATAAAACTGTTGTGTGTATATATATTTGCAGATATTCGTATTGTGCATATAGTTACAATAGATGTAATATCCGTATCATTGTGTTTGCTATATACTTCCATATATGTCTATTGTGCATATTAGTAACAAAGACATCCATCATGTTTTCATGATGTTTGTATATATTTATAGGCATGGGCGGACTGAGCCGTCGGTCAATCGGTCATCGCCCGAGAGCCCGGAGCTCTGAGGGGCCCGCACTCTCTATGTTAACTCTACTAAAACACACATTCAAAGGGGCCCGGTAAACAGTTATGCCCTAGGGCCCTTAATGCTCTCAATCCGCCCGTTTACTGGTGTAATTATATATTGTGTATGTATGTGTTGGCACTCCGTCTCTTACGACGTCGAGGGTTCCAGTTGATCGGATCAACGGAACAGCCTGCTCGTGAAATTAACGTGCAAGTGGCTGAGCACTCCACAGACACGTGTACCCTTAACGTAGTTCTCGGGGATATTCAGCGTGACACAGTGTGACTAGACTGACCCTTTGAATTACAGGCACAACAGAAACAGGAAGAAAGAGTGAGAGAAAGTTGTGGTGGAGGAGTACAGCAGGGTTCGCCACCATCCCCTGCCGGAATCTCGTGGAGCTTGAGGTGTTTTCGCTCAATAAACACTCACAACGCCCGGTCTGGGAATCGAAACCGCGATCCTATGACCGCGAGTCCGCTTCTCTAACCACAAGGAAAGAATAGTTCAGATTATGGCATTTATTTATTTAAAACATAAGGGTAGAATTGTTACAGCTGTATAGATTGACTTGACACCAGTTGTTTACCTGTTTATGCTTTGATTATATTATACATGTGCCTGCTCAACTGAAATACTGCCTGCAGTCAATCTTCGTTAGGCTGTTATGACAGCCTTTTTTTTTTAGTTGCAAGTCAGTCTGAGCACTAACTCTATGTGCATATTTCTTTACACCATCAAACGTAATATTACCTATAGATTGTATATACATAGTTATTTCTGTATATATGTTCGGTGCGATGTCTGTTGTTCCCTGGGTAAGCCAATTTGTGGTTTGAACTGGTAGAGTATCAGACGAAATGACTTCTGACATTTAAGTGAATCCATTTATGTTCTGGGTGGAGGTGCGTAGTTAGACTCATGATAGCAAGATTGTGGTTTCGATTCCTGGACCAGGTGACGCGTTGTGTTCCTGAGCAAAATACTTCATTTCACATTGCTCCAGTCCACTCAGCTAGCAAAAATGAGTAACGCTGCAATGGACTGGCGTCCCATCCAGGTGAGTAATTTACACATCATGGAAACCGAGAAACTTCCCTTATGAGTTGGTATGACTCGAGAAGGTAACTTCACCTTTATTTATGTTTTGGGTTCAAATCCTGCCGAGGTTAATTTTTGCTTTCGATGTAGTCACTTGATTTGATCACTGTTACAACTACTATATCTCCCTCAACATATTCCACATTAAAATTACTGTTGTGTTACCAGCGTTTCATTTCATTGCTATAATGTACAGGAGAATAAGGGCTTTGGGCTGGCAGAATAGTTAGAACATCAGACAAAATGCAGAAGCTTTTCTTTCAGCTTCACATGCCAACTTCAAAAATCGACCCCAGGACTTATTCTTTGTGAGCCTAGTACTTATTCTATCGGATCTCTTTTGCCGAACCGCTAAGTTACGGGGATGCAAACACACCTGCATCGGTTGTCAAGCGATGTTGGGGGGGGGGACAAACACAGACACACACATACATATACATATATATGACGGGCTTCTTTCAGTTTCCGTCTACCAAATCCACTCACAAGGCTTTGGTCGGCCCGAGGCTATAGTAGAAGACACTTACCCAAGGTGCCACGGAGTGGGACTGAACCCGGAACGATGTCGTTCATAAGCAAGCTACTTACCTTACATCCACTCCTATGCCTATATAAAATCATCATCATCATTTAACGTCTGTTTTCCTGGATAGTTTGATTGGAGTTGGTAAGGCGAGGGTCTGCACCAGGCACCGTTGTCTGTTCTGGCATGATTTCTATGGCTGGATGCCCTTCCTAACACCAACCACTCCACTGAGAGTATTGGGTGCTTTTTATGTGGCATCAGCATCAGTGCTTTTAATGTGGCATATATATATATATATATATATGCTCCTGTGCAGGTGGCACGTAAAAGACACCATTTGAGTGTGGCCGTTGCCAGTACCGCTTGACTGGCCTTCGTGCCGGTGGGAGGTAAAAGCACCCACTACACTCTTGGAGTGGTTGGCATTAGGAAGGACATCCAGCTGTAGAAACTCTGCCAAATCAGATTGGATACTGGTGTAGCCATCTGGTTTCACCAGTCCCCAGTCAAATCGTCCAACCCATGCTAGCATGGAAAGCGGACATTAAACGATGATGATGATATATATATATATATATATGCATGTGTGTCTGTATGTATGGATGGAGTTGGTTATAACGTCTTCTTTATTTCAAGCAGCAATTGAGATGCATCTCACAATGCTGCAGCAAGAATCTCTGTCCATCAGCATTGGAAGATTTTTAATTTACATATTGTGTGTCTCTGCTATGTGCCATATTTTCTGGCACACAAGTGAATGTAGTATGTGGCATAAACATTCAAACATCTTCACTATTTTTCCAAACCCTGCTGCATTTCACATTGAATTTTTTTGGCCCTCCAAAATTTTTATTTTTGTACAAGTCAATCTATCTTTTACGGTTGTAAATTTTGGTCTGAAAAATTTGACTTGTAAGCCAGAAAATGCAGTAGCTGAGTGATCTTCATCCTCTCTTTAGGTTATGGGAACCACCAAAATATAACAACTGCTATGGTCTGTTGTTTAAGCATAATAGCAGTGGACAGCAAAGCTTACACTGCATTTAGCAACAATATTTTGTTTGTCACTGTTATTTATGACATCGTTCGTGTGTTTGTACTGGTTTTAGCTTTAGGGTTTTAGGGTTAGGGTTCGGGTTTTAGAGTTAGGGTTAGTTTTAGGATTACGGTTAGGGTTATGATTATTTTTGCCATAACCTTAACTCTAACCCTATAACTCATAACCATAACCCCAACCCTTTCCCCAACCCTAACCCTAAAACCCGAACCCTAACCCTAAAACCCTAAACCCTTACTAGGGAATAATGATATAACTAAACAGGTAATAACACACATGACACCGAACAGCAGTAACTGTATTCAGCTGAATAGACGTCAGTGATTGGTTGAAATTACAGAAATACGACAACTTTAACATGAAATAATTTGCGATGTATAATTTTTTGTTAAGAAGGTTAAGAGAAGAAGTTGTTTTATATGACACATTCTACCAGTGTCCCAAGATTGAAAGCGTTTCGTTAAGAAAACAAGTGTTGCCCGTCAAATCAGAAAGATCCCAAGGCTGGCCCTTTGAAATACAGGTACAACAGAAACAGGAAGAAAGTTGTGGTGAAAGAGTACAGCAGTGTTCGCCACCATCCTCTGCCGGAGCTTCGTGGAGCTTTTAGGTGTTTTTGCTCAATAAACACTCACAGTGCCCGGTCTGGGAATTGAAACCACGATCCGATGACCACGAGTCCGCTGCCTTAACCACTGGGCCATTGTGCCTCCACAGCAACAATATTACAGAGGAGTGAAATGCATATTGCTCACATTCATTGCAACACACTGTTAAAATGATAGATATATTATTTAGTACATTGTTTTTTTTTCAAATATAGGCACAAGGACTGAAATTTGGGGAGAAGAGGGTTAGATGATTGAAATGTTCCCGGTATTTGGCTGGTGCTTATTTTATCAACCCAAGAAGAATGATGAAAGGTGAAGCTGACCTTGTTGCAGTCCTCTTGCTTAACAGTTCCTGTAGTACCATCCAGTCCATATCAGCACAGAAAAATGGACATTAAATGATGATGATCATGTGTGTATATATATATATATATATATATATATATATATATATATATATCATAGCCACCTTCTGGCAACTTTTTTGTCTTATAAAGGATAAATACACAATCTTTCTCTACTGTCCTCACAGCTTTACTGTGCTCAAAATTTACATTTTTGTTTGCAATATATATATATATATATTGATGTGTAATTTGTAAGATCCAAGGATCTAGGTGTAGGAAGTTAGTAAGTTTTGAGCAGTCTGTGGTAGGTATAAAAAAAATAAACTGTCAGGAACAATAGTAATTTATTGACGTTGAATGTTGTTGACTTTTCTCCATATCAAAGTTCGATGAAATGAAAAATGTTTTTTTATAGTTCAGTTAGCAATGAGGGTTGTTATGAATGCAAATAAAAATCCAAGTCGAGGGAATGGGAGCTGGTAAAACTAGTGTTTGTGTGTGAGTGTATATATTTTATGTATGTATATCTTATTGTTCTCTTTTTTTGCAGGAATGCAATGATACTGAGCGTGATGCCGCTGAAATGTTACTCTCCCTCACTTCGAGAGACAACCGGCTTATGTACCACCACAACCCACCCTGTACACCCCCTGATGTCAGTAGCTCAGTCATTAATCCAATCAATGGCACTAATGATATTGTTTATGCGCGTAACTCATCCAGACTGGAGCAGGTAAGAAGACATTTTTATTAGTGACTGTATGTTTCTTTGTTTTGTCTACTCATAGACTTCAGTCTTTATTCATTATTATTATTATTATTATTATTATTATTATTGTTGTTATTAAAAAGGGTTGACGTAACTCTTTCTCAAGTTCAAACCAAAAGAACAGCCGCAAGAGAGGTAAGCCCTGTTCATTGTGCAACAACATGAGTGAAGTGAATACCATCAAAAATCATAATAGAAATGTTATGATTTATACAGAAGGGGGAACCTGCAAAGATTCCCATTTAGTGTACGGTGCAGAATGCACAAAACATAACTTGATTTATGTTGGTTGTACAACGGAACAATTAAACAAAAGGTTTAATGGGCACAGATTCGACGTCAGGCACAAGAACAGTAGTTCAACAGAACTTGCTGAACGTTTCGTTTCAAGCGGCTGC
>NC_068988.1:86876579-86887773 GCF_001194135.2 Octopus bimaculoides
TATACAAAACTGTTTGATTGAATATTCTTCTTTCTCTCTTTTTCTTTTCTTTTTCTGTTGTCTTCTTTTTTCTTTCTTTCTTTCTTTCTGCTTATTAAAAAACTGACAAAAGCTGATGATGTCATTCTATCAACGTATGGACGCTGATTACTCACGTTCATAGTTTACGTTTGGTTTCTGAAATTTTGAATTTTCAATCAATTTTTGGTTTGAACTTGAGAAAGACAGACGTTCTGTCGAAATATTGTTCAAAGAATAAAACATCTAAAATTGCACTCTTCGTCTTGACTATTATTATTATTATTATTATTATTATTATTAAGGTGGCGAGTTTGGCAGAATTGTGAACATGTCAGGCAAAATGCTTTGCGGCATTTCGTCTGCCCTTATGTTCTGAGCTCCACCGAGGTCAATTTTGCCTTTCATCCTTTCGTGGTTGATAAGCTAAGTACCAGTGAGACACTGGGATCCATGTAATGGACTAGTCCCCTCCCCAAAATTTTAGGCCTTGTACCTATAGCAGAAAGGATTACTGTTACTGCCAAAGGCAATGAAAATTACTTAGTAAATTCGTTATGGTCTTAAGTTCTTATTTGCATGTGAGTGTATTAATATAGTGTTATACATTTCGGCCCTAAGGCTGTGGCCATACTGGAACACTGCCAGTGTGATCACTTTTTCAATGGCCAGTATTAGATGATCGGCTTTTGGTGAAGAAGGGAGTTCGACACTGCTGCCCAGTTTCCTGCTATGATATAGGGTCATCTGGGACCTTGGACAGTAGGAGGTCAAGTTGTTTCTACTCCATGAAGATCTGTCAGATGTTTTGGCAAGGCATTAAATAGCTATGGGCCCTTGAATCCTAAGCTATTGCAATACATGATCCTCACTCTAATAGACAGGATAGCTAGGATGTGAATGAGTTTGTGTATGTATATAAATTTATATGGGTAATGTGTGTGTGGTGGGGTGTAATAGAAACGTTGATTGAGTATATTCCATACAGTGTTCTCCAATAATGACGCTTCACTATATTTATTTTACCATTACAGCTTCTCAACGGTGAAAAGAACCCATCCAACAGAATCTCTGTTATAAAGAACTACACCATCTCATCTCTGTGTGACGTTCAAAAGTTACCGTCATCTGAAGACAGAACAAAATCTGCTGCTATACCAAAATCTGTGATCACCAGCACAGGCAATGTGAACTATAGAGCTGTCAGTAACTCACTGAACACCTCCTTATCTCCTTCATCTACCCTTCCAGAGGATAAGGGTCGTGCTTTTGCCACACTTCAGTCAAACCCTGTAACTCCTCTCAAAAACAATATTCCTGTATATGCTCCAGAAAGTGCACCACCCACTGCAATTCCTGGGCCAGCCCAAGCTGTTGTAGTAGTACCTGATACAATGTGTAATATACCTTCGGCTGCCACCATTAGTGCTGCTAATACTACAACTGCAGCCCCTCCTATTCCTGCAAATCAAGCAATCTTACTGTACCCTGGAAATTACCCACCCCAGCTGGCTATAAACATAGTGTTTCTTCAAGTGAACAAGAATTCCAAGGATTTTCCTGAGAGAACCCTTGCTGACAAACTGTGCCCAATTGCTCCAGCCCCTGCTCCAGGAGTCCCCAATAAGAACTTTTCCAACCATTTTTCAGATTGTAAACAAAAAAAGCATGTTTGTCCATATGCCAACTGTGGCAAGTCGTACAAGAAGAGTTCACATCTAAAGACCCACATCAGGAACCACACAGGTAAGTGGCTTTTACTTGCCAAAAGTAATTTTCTTCAAATTTGATGGGGTCTTTGTCTTCTCATTACTACGCCTCCCTCAGCTTTGGTGTACTTTGTCTTGTTTCATGTTACTTGATGACCTCACCAATGCCGGTGCTACATAAAAAGCTCTCAATATACTCTGTAATGGGCATCTAGTCATAGATCCTGCCAAAGCAGATATAAGAGCTTGGTGTAGTCCTCTGTTTAACTGGCTCCAGTCAAACCATCCAAACTTTGCCAGCATAGAAAACGGATGCGAAATGGTGATGATGATATTTCTGTTTTAAAACTATTCCTTCTATTGTTCTTAAGGCTAGTATTCAATTGTTACAAAAGTATAACAGTACCTAAAAAATAAAAAGGGGAAACACTAGTGTGATGCAGTAGAAGTTTAGCAAATTCTGAAACTTGTAGTACCTGCCTACTGAACCATAGAGCCAAAGAGATCTGTATCTTGAACTTCTGTAGTAGTTGAAGACAGAAAAGGCATTGTTTCCAGGGACAAAAAAATACTACCATACCCCTACACTACATACATACATAACACTTAACTGCTCAACGAAACTGTATGGTCAAGAGTACCAAAATATGAGTTACATATTAACACATTCATTGCCATATTCCTGGAGCCTAGCAGCAGGTATAAAAAAGGGGGAATTTGACAAGACAGTCAGTCGGACGCTGACACTCGTTGATGCTGCATCGAAGAGGCCAGGGAATAGAAGAAAGAAGACATGCACCCAACACCAGAGCTGAAGACACCTCCGAAAGTGGGGGGGGGGGCGCCACGTCAAAACGGTAGAGGAGTAGGGGCCGAAACCGGACGTGGTTCCTCCTGATGATGTCTTGAGCTAACTGGATCCTATAAAGGAGCTGTTGTGGTAGCAGACCACGAAACATGGTTGAAATTCCTACCTTTGTTACATTTAATTTTGAAAATAATGAAGAATTTACTAAAATAACTTTATTCTTACGAAGCTGGTGATTGAAACTTTATCTGAAATTTTGATGGAAGGTTTTAATTTAGATCACTTTAAACTCTTTGGCATTTACATTACTATGTCAAATGTATTGCTTATTTATTCACATTTTGAATTAATTGTAAATTATCTTGTAGCTTATAGATTTCAGTGATGTGATTGTTTAATTTTTTTTAGAATGACATTATAGGATAAGTGTGAGAGGCCAAATCTGGCCAGCTTGAACATATAGCAGTTAGAATATTTTGGTCAGATATTCTACTTTACCTTTCATCCTTTTGGGGGTTGAAAAAATAAGTTACCAGTCAAGCATTGGCGGTTGACGAAATCAACATATTCCCTCCTTGAAATTGCTGGCCTTGACCAAAATTTGAATTATTATTATTTAAATCAGTGAGCTGGTAGAATCATTAACACACCGGATAACATGATTTGTGACATTTTGTCCATCTTCACATTCTGAGTTCAAACACCGCTAAAGTCAACTTTACTCTTTTACTCTTTTACTTGTTTCAGTCATTTGACTGCGGCCATGCTGGGCCACCGCCTTTTAGTCGAGCAACTCGACCCCAGGACTTATTCTTTGTAAGCCTAGTACTTATTCTATCGGTCTCTTTTTGCCGAACCGCCAAGTTACAGGGACGTAAACACACCAGCATCGGTTGTCAAGCGAAGCTGGGGGGACTAACACAGACACACATACATATATATATATATATATATATATATATATACATATATACGACGGGCTTCTTTCAGTTTCTGTCTACCAAATCCACTCACAAGGCTTTGGTCGGCCCAAGGCTATAGTAGAAGACACTTGCCCAAGGTGCCACGCAGTGGGACTGAACCCAGAACCATGTGGTTGGTAAGCAAGCTACAATCAATAAAATAAGTCAGTTACACTGGGGTTGATGTAACTGACTTAACCCCACCCACGAAATTGATAGCCTTGTGCCAAAATTTGAAACCATTATTATTAATAATTGTTATTTACATTTCACTTTTACTTCCTCTCTTCTCCAGGTGAAAAACCATTCAAGTGTGACTGGGTGAACTGCAAACAGCAGTTTGCACGGTCTGATGAACTCACACGGCACAAAAGAGCACATACAGGTGAAAAGAATTTCAAGTGTCACATATGTGGACGTTGCTTTGTGCGATCTGATCACCGTACCAAACATGTGAAGACACATAACAAACAGAAATCTCAGTCAAGCAACATCAGCAGCAACAGTTTCAATACCCCTCACATCTCATAAAATAATATACATACATACACACACACACACATATATATATATATATATATATAAACATAAACTGTCTGATTTCGTCTAAAATGATAAACCAGAAAGTAATTCAATGAAACTGATGAAATATAAATATACATGTATGCCCATATAGATATGTATATAAATGTGTACATCTATATACATGTCATCATCATCATCGTCATCATTGGCTTATATCTGTTTTATCATACAGGCATAGATTAGACGGGAAGGGTTTGTTCTGGTACAGTATCTCTCTACTTATTTGTAGTCTTTCATCATTTACCATACCCAATAACAGAGAAAACCCACCAGTCTATGTTGTTTTGTATGCTAAGTTAGTTGCCAGTGATGTCACAGCTGAATACCCCTCGTGTGTTACCAGATACTTCACAACATGGACTGATGAACTGACCGTGTTTAGAGAGGTTGTCTTCAAGGACTAACGTGTTTTCTCTATGAAGTTTCTGCTTTTATTCAGTTACTCTTCTCCTAGCCAGGTGACCATCGCTGCAACTTTTGAGATCCATGTCTCCTCCATGTCTTTTTTTTTTTTGTTCTGCCTGGATTTTTTAAAACTGCTGGCTGCTTTTTATATCACCAACCATTTTATAGCATTTTACCATAACATACACAGACACACACACATGTATGTGTGTATGTATGTACTGGATGCGCCAAAAAACCTCCCAGATTCACCATTCTTAAATCCTTTAGCATTCAGAATATTCTCTCAAATGTATTGCTTATTTATTCACATTGTTTTGAATTAATCATGCATTAAACTTGTAGCTAAGGCATTTTCATGATGTGACTGCATAGTTTTAGAAAGACATTATAGGATAGCTGTGAGAAATCAGATCTGGACAGTTTTCACATAAAACCGGTTGAATAATCAAGCCAGATATGGCTGGTGTGAATCCTAAAGGGTTAATATATATTTCAACAGTGCATACACAGTGTGCACTGGGTCAAACCATACTGGTAACTAGTGAAAAAAAATTAATTCCATGGCAACACCATTATTAAATACCTAATTTTACTAGAGTCACATCTGTAGCCATTGAAAAAAGGGAGGGGTTTTTTTTCCTGCTGCACCGTGTGTGCATGCATATGTATGAATGAATACTATATATATATATATATATATATATATATATATATATTGATTCTACAATGCTAAGTCCCAAAATGAAGAGTGCTCTTACAAAGTGAGATATAATCACAATTTATTATTATAATTCAAAAATGTACCACAATTCTTGGACAGAAATGCAACAACTACTTATTCTCTCATCAGGCTACAAGTTCTGTCCGTGATATGTAACATATTTGTCCAACAACAATAATAATAATAATAATAATAATAATAATAATAATAATAATAAATGGTGTAAGGAAGTAGTTGGATACTGTACTTTTTTTTTTTCCATGTAAAGTACCAAAGTGCTCAATAGTCTCTTGTGGAGCATCTCCTAAAGAGAACATTTTATATATGTTTAATGCAGGTGTTTGTTGAATATTGCAAATTTCTGCGCTGGTTGAGGAAGCTACAGCAATGCAAAGAAGACAGAAGTGTAAGATCTTCAACATATTTGACCTTCATTGAAACTTGCTGTTTGATGTTAACCTTCATTTCAAAACTTGACCTTACTGTATCTGTAAAGTGAGGGCATATTGTCCCAAAGTGTAAATTTTTGTCAGTGCAGTTTGGTCTTGGTCTGGTCTGATTTTGGTTACCATACTGCTTTGCTTTTAAATTTTATTTATTTATATATTTATATTTTTGGTAGTGTGGGAGGCCCAAAATTGACCTAGCATGACATTTGACTAATGAAAGAGTAAACAAATGCAGACATTTGAAACTATGACTGATTGGCATTATAATAAAGTTTTTCCTTTTTTTTTTTTAATTAAGATTTTTATTCTGAGGGAGGATGGTCAATAGCCATGTCTCCTTTGTTGCAAGCTTACCTTCCCATAGAGGTGAGATCAGTGTGGTTGTTGTCCATCTTGAGTCTGTATGATCAGTGTATTTAGTGAATATAAAAAAATGAGAGAGAGATGTGGGCAACAAAGGATGGGGTCCTCAGAAGTTCCTTATTTGGGAAGAGAAGAATTAGGGGAAATGTTTCATAAAAGATAGTATAGGGTTCTGAGACACAGTACAAATCAGAATATGTTAAGCTCTAGTGCTACTTAGTTTACAACTAGTTCAAAGAAGCAGAAACTGTTGTAGTAATGTAGTAACAGCAGAAGAAAGACTGGGAGGAAATACAGCAAATCTGCTAGGCTAGTGGTATTGGTGATTTGGTAAATGCTCATTAACCAATCAATTGAAGAAATTAATTTTAATCAGAGTTAATGAGATACAGGTTTAGATTATCTACGTACATAGCAACCTCTCCATCCTAGACATCTGGGCAATTGATTCTGCATTTTATCCTTTCAGCTTTCATACCATATGAGAGCAAGATGTGTTAATAGAATATTAGGTACCAGTTATATATTTGGGCACATTGCTACATGGTTTGTTCAAATTAAGCAATTGTCTGATTAACAATGTGTGTGTGTACGTCCTACTGCATCCAACATTTTAAAATACACAGGCATGGTTACCATTTTGAATACTACTGGACCCTGCAGTGATTCTCATAAGAGTTTTACGCTCTTTGTCTGCCAGTAGATCACATTTTGTTTTCTTTCACCAGAAATGGAAACAATATATATAAATGCATATAAATCTGCAAACATTTGGATGAATTTAGGTGTGTATTACATGGGAACATACTGTGGCACTCAATTTAATGTAGTGGTTATGATGGAGCTTGTTGCACATAAGACCATACAGCTCAGCACTGCATACCAATCAGGTCTCTGTTATACACACAAGGGTCTTTGCCTTACTATGGTATTTACGCATACACACACACACACACACACACACACACAGTGTTTCTGCCACCTACATCAATGAACTTTAAAATAGATCTGTCAACTATAACAAGTATTTCAGACCATTGATCAAACTGCTTGCTCATTGAATTGTAAGTGGTTGAGTATAGCACAGACATGTGTATCCTTAACATAATTGTCAGGCAGGGTTAGTGCGACACTGTGTTTGACAAAGGTTGTACCTTCAGAATTACTGCTATAGTCTTTTGGATTGAAACCAATACCAGAATAAAATATCTTGTTTCTTTCCATAAATTTCCCTACCTCCGTTTCGTCCTGGCCTGCATCATCGTTTTATCATCCACACTTTTTCATGCTCGCATGGGTCCGATCAAGACTCTCTTAAGGCAGGGGCACATTGGGCAGTTGCCCAATGGCCTCACAAGTCTAAGGACCAAATTCTTGGTCTATGCATGGCGTGATGTACTTCAATAAATGAATACTATAGGGTCCAGGACCTGTAATACTGCTAAGAAGGCCTCGTGTCAGATGGAGTGTGTTTAGACAGATATTTTAAAACTGAATGTTCTTCCTGTTACCAATCTTCACCTACTTTTTTCATGGAAGACTGGAAATAAACAGCACCATTTGTATGACAGTGATGCTCATTTACAACTGTCATATGATGTCAAAACACGAGTGTGCACCTACACACATATGCATATATACATATATATATATATATATATATGATGGTCTTCTTTCTTTTTCTGTGTTCCAAATGCACTCAAGACTTTGGTCAACCCAGGGCTATAGTCAAAGAGATTTGCCCAAGTACCACACAATGGGACACACACACACACACACACACACACACATACATACACATGTATATATAAGTGGTCAGGGTATTGAACTCATAATCATGATATCATAGGTTCAGTTCCTGGGCAGCATGTGTGCATTTCATTTCATTTCATGTTGTTCTAGTTCCACAGACAAAAATAAGTACCAACTTAGTACTAGTACACGTCTCTCTCCTTAGTTTTCACATTCTGGATATTCTGCTGGATCAAGAACAGGGGAAGCTGAATGACTGTTTGTGTCTGTTTGCATAAACTTAGGAGCGACCCATAATTCACAAAAATACAGTACATATTATCAATTGTTTCTCACAAGTGATGGCTGCTGTAGTTTATCTGTTGAGAAGAAACCTGTCTGATTAAAAGACAGTTTGACATATCAGTCCGACCAATTTAATTTTGTTTTATAGCTACAGTTACCATGACCATCTCTACAGAACAAGTAATATTGAGTGAGATGAATGCATTGTCATTTCATTACTTTGAAAACTCATAAAATTTTGTGTAAATTATGTAAAAATTTTGTAAAGTATATACAAATTATGAATGTATGTGTATTATATATATATATGTAAGTATGTGTTGGTGTAATTGTATCATGTATGTATATATCTAAATGTTCTTTTAAAGCAACTTTTAAAATAACACACATTTACAGATGGTGTAGTGGAAGGACTCTGCTCAGAGTACAGTCAAACTTTTTGTAAAATTCTTGTTGACTAGGACTTAAAGATTCACCTGATGGTTTATTCCACCAATGTGTGCATGTGTATATATATGTATGCATATATATATATATGTGTGTGTTTGTGTGTGCGCGTTTATATGTGTATGTGTGTGCATGTATAAAGAAAGAACACAAATGGGTTGAGGTACACTACAGCTGTTCCAAACATGTTTTTTTATGGATGAGTGAACTGATTATCTCTTTTGTGAATGTATCTATATATATGTATACGTATATATGTATACGTATATATATGTATACGTATATATATATGTATACGTATATATATATATGTATACGTATATATATGTATACGTATATATATATATGTATACGTATATATATATATATATATATGTATACGTATATATATATATGTATACGTATATATATATATGTATACGTATATATATATATGTATACGTATATATATATATATGTATTCGTATATATATATATATATATGTATACGTATATATATATATGTATATGTATATATATATATATATATGTATACGTATATATATATATATATATGTGTGTGTGTGTGTATACGTATATATGTATGTATGTGTGTGTGTGTGTGTGTGTGTGTGTGTGTATATAAAGAAAGAACACAAATAAGTTGAGGTTCACTACAGCTGTTTCAGGAGTCTTTTTTTATTGAATAAACCTATTACATCATAAAATAACTGTTTTCTTCAGGTGAATTAAAAATTTGGTTCAGAAAAAATATCAAGATATGGAATGTGTGTTGAGCCTCCCATTTTTGCAACGAGTAAGAGAGTATACATGTATATGTGTAGGTTGTTTTACTATGAAGTGCCCGTTATGTATGGAGGGTTGATTCAGTCCGTTAATACACACACATCACCTTCAGACTATAGGCCTTGTAGCAATATATTAAATAATATTGTTATAATAATAATGATAATGCTTTTGTTATTTTTAAATATTATTTAAATGAAAAAAACTATTAAAACCATAATAACAATAATGATATATTGCATATGTTTCAAGTTGTTTATTATATATATATAAATATACACATTATATATTTGTTACTTTTTTGATACTGTTTGATATTAAATACCATTATTGTTGTTGGTTATATACGTTGTTTGTCTTATTTTTATCATTACTTTTTCAAATATATTGTTATAGCCATAATCATCACCATCATCATATTTATCATTACTACCATCATTGCACTGTGTAGTACAATCTTTGTCCTTGGGTAGCAACTGTTATTTCTCATTTGCTTACCCCTAGAAAGTGTGAAAAATGGCTAAATATTTCCTTCAAACTTTGCTTTTGTTACATTTATTCAAACCCCCAAAGAATCCCTCTCAACACATGACAATGATGCTCCCCAGCTACTCCTGCTCATGATCAGAGATGCACATGTTGTCAGCCACTAAGGTACATGCTCAGGTGGTTAAGGTCAAGCAAATGACCAGCAAATCTGTGGTATCAGGTGGAATATTTACTACAACGATATTTCTGCTTCAGCAAATCAGTGCTTAATCTCTCTGAAATGTAATGGAAAGTTGGTCAGTTTCAAAACATTGATATCCAGGTCACAAGAGCAGAGTTTGAAGGGAATAGTAGTCATTTCCTTTGATTTCTAGATTGAAGCCAATAGGAAATAAACACTTACTAACCAAAGACAAAACAATGAAAATTGTTGTTACACAGTGTTATCAGCCTAGTTCTCATTACCACCTTCGTTATTTTCATCACTATTACCATCATCATGTGGAGGCGCAATGGCCCAGTGGTTAGGGCAGCGGACTCGCGTTTCGATTCCCAGACCAGGCGTTGTGAGTGTTTATTGAGCGAAAACACCTAAAGCTCCACGAGGCTCCGGCAGGGGATGGTGGCGAACCCTGCTGTACTCTTCCACCACAACTCTCTCTCACTCTTGCTTCCTGTTTCCGTTGTGCCTGTAATTCAAAGGGCCAGCCTTGTCACACTCTGTGTCACGCTGAATATCCCCGAGAACTACGTTAAGGGTACACGTGTCTGTGGAGGTCTTAGCCACTTGCACGTTAATTTCACGAGCAGGCTGTTCCGTTAATTGGATCAACTGGAACCCTCGTCGTCGTAAGCGACGGAGTGCCAACAACAAATGTATGTATGTCTCTTATTTTTTAATCTTTATAAATCTTTCACTGAGGCGGGAGCCGGTTCCATCTTTGGGATGTACTTAACACAGATGAATTCACATTTGGAACTTGAGAAAAGTCTTGCACATTTTAACTGTTCCAGTCACAGATTGCACTTGTAATGTACGAATCTGCTGGTCGATTTCTCTTTCTGAAAAATCCTAGTTTATCCAGATTCTCCTTCAAGCATTTACTAACAAAATCTAGTGCTCCAATTATTTTTGGTACGAATATGAATTCATAGTCTGAATATAGAAGCTGGAGGTTTCGAAGCAGTTGTCCATAGATAAACTATGTATGTATGTGTGTGTACGCGTGTGTGTGTGTGTGTGTGTGCGTGCATGTGTTTGTGTGTGTGTGTAAGAAATCGTTTCCTGGATTCATATTTAAGAATCGAAATTGCAACCTAGATTGTACCTTTTCTTTTGTTTCGGCGTCACTACTCGGAAATTTATGAAGTTCAATTGTCAAACTTATTTTGGTTTCTTTGTTTGAATAAAA
>NC_068988.1:86889113-86890989 GCF_001194135.2 Octopus bimaculoides
GATGTCGTGATGGGGATGGACGCCATCAACCGTCTTGGTGGTGTTAGGATTGCAGGAGATGAGGTCACGTTCGGAAGTGTGAGGGCATCGTGTGCCGTGAGTCGGGACACTGGGGAGAGCAGAGCCCCGTCGGGGACAGCGCCGCTTACACCATCGAGGACAAAGATTTTCAGGCGACGTTCGATGGTCGGAGGTGGACGATAGAGTGGCAATAGAAAGACGATTCCCCACTACTAAAGAACAGGGTGAGCTGCTACCAGCATACTTTGAAAGGTCACGCCGGGGTCGGGTTCGACGAGGAGGTAGAGAGATGGATCAAGGAAGGAGTCCTTGTCCCGTGGAAAGAGGAGGTGGTGAGCGGAGTGCTACTTCTGATGGTGGTGGTGTAGCCGACGAAACGAAAAATCAGACCGGTGCTGGACATTGCGTGTCTCCTCAGTCAAAGACATCTTCAGTTCAATGATCTAATTACAGCACTGGCTCTTACGTGCACCACATGAAATATGTCTGCATGCATACGTGTGTGTGTGTGTGTAACTAAATTAAATTACTAAGGCACCAGTTACTGAGTGAGTGGATTAAATTGTTCATAAATTCACATGCGGATGTTCACCCTGACCGTGTAAACAAGACCTTGATTTAAACAGCAGAACACGCCTCTAGCCTCTGTTGCAAGCTGAACTCAAGTTCAACTCAGTTAATTTCGGATGGTTGTAACCGTTTCAATGCGTTCAACACACGTTGGTCTGAGAGAGAGAGAGAGAGAGAGAGAGAGAGAGAAAGAGAGAGAGAGAGACAGACAGACAGACAGATAGGCAACAAAGAACTGGCAGATAAACAAACACACTCTCTCTCACGCACACACAGACACACACACATTCACACATACACACACACACACACAAACGCACACACACGCGCACATGCACACACAAAGAGCTAGAGAGACAGACGAGAGAGAAAGTGAGAGGAGGCGAGAAGAAAAAAGCAGCTTATTTACAAAAAGAATATACAGAAGCAACAGGAGATGATATATCTCATTTGCATATCAGTTCATTCACGGAAAGTTTGTATTCATTATTCAAGTAATGTCCTTTCGCCAACAACTTTGTGTAGTAAGATCGTATGTACATTACTTTAAATATATTTGTTTATTTAGCAAGAATCTATTTATTTAGCAAGGCCGAATGGTTGTTTATTAAACATACTTATGAATTTAACCTGTATATTTCTTTTATATCGCATATCAGAAGTTGACTCGTTTATTTTGTTTATCTTCTCACTGTGTAGAGTCAATGTTTTAACTCCTAAATGATTTTAATTTATATCAACATTTGTTTGAGCACGTCGGTAAGAAATATCTCACTAAGACTAATAATGATCGTATACCGTGGGGAGTAATGCATAAGTCTTATAGGTTATACGTGTGTGTGTGTGTGTGTGTGCGCGCGCGCGCTGATATACAGGCATGTGTATACATACATGTATGTATGTATGTATCCTTCCATTCACAAGTTCTCCATAGAACATCTGCTTAGGAATCCTGCTATCCTTCATTCTAATAAGGTGTCCAGTCCAACGTAACCGGTGCTTGTGCACCATCGCCTCAATACTCAAGATATCAGCTGTCCTCAGGATCCGTGTGTCTGGAATTTTTGAGGTCCAGCCAACATTGAGAATGTGTCTGAGACATCTCTGATGAAAGCGTTCAAGGACCCTTACCTGACGTTTGTACAGAGTCCATGTCTCACATGAGTAGAGGAGCGATGTCAGTACACATGCACGGTACACAGCAACTTTTGTTTGCCTTGCTATGCCATGCTGGGACCAGACACGAGACTGAAGAGACCGGAAGGAATTAGTTGCTCTCTGCAAC
>NC_068988.1:86892304-86893320 GCF_001194135.2 Octopus bimaculoides
ACGATTCTCGGCGGTGATAAAATTATTATTTCCTTGTCAAAAAATGGCTGAAGCATATTGGCAGTAGCTAATAAACCTTTCTATTATAGGCACAAGGCATGGTTTTTGAGGGAAGGAGCAAGCCAATTAGGGTTAGGGTTAGGGAAAGGGAAAACGAACACACGTGTGTTGCCTCTGCAAAATGTCAGAAGTAATGGAGATTAAATACGCTTTACACCGCTTAAAGTGCCAAAGGAGTAAGTGTAAACAGCTGAATACTTGTCAGTGATTGGTTGAAATTATCGAATGTATGTATACACATGCCTGTATATATATATATATATATATATATATATATGTGTGTGTGTGTGTATGTGTGTACACATATGCAGAGCGCAGGAGTGGCTATGTGGTAAATAGCTTGCTTACCAACCACATGGTTTCGGGTTCAGTCCCACTGCGTGGCATCTTGTGCAAGTGTCTTCTACTATAGCCTCGGGCCGACCAATTTGGATTTGGCAGACGGAAACTGAAAGAAGCCCGTCGTATGTATATATGTATATGTTTGTGTGTCTGTGTTTGTGCTCCCCACCATCGCTTGAAACCAATGTTGGTGTGTTTACGTCCCCGTAACTTAGCGGTTCGGGAAAAAAAGACCAATAGAGTAAGTACTAGGCTTATAACGAATAAGTCCTGGGATCGATTTGTTCGACTAAAAGCGGTGCTCCAGTGTGGCATCAGTCAAAATGACCAACAAATAAATGAATAGACTATGTCTACATATAGATAGATACATGTTTGTGTATGTGCATATTTATATATGTGTGTATATGGGGTGGGGCAGAATGAGTAACTTCTGATTTCTTGCTATTTTCTCTCTATCTCTTTGAAATAATTACATTATTTTGTAATGTTGCATCATTATTAGGAGTAAAAATTGGTCGGCTGTGTGGTAAGTAGCTTGCTTACCAATCACACAGTTCCGGGTTCAGTCCCACTGCGTGGCATCTTGGGCAAGTGTCTTCTACTATAGCCTC
>NC_068988.1:86893330-86894433 GCF_001194135.2 Octopus bimaculoides
CATCTTGGGCAAGTGTCTTCTACTATAGCCTCGGGCCGACCAAAGCCTTGTGAGTGGATTTGGTAGACGGAAACTGAAAGAAGCTCGTTGTATACATGTATATGTATGTATGTATGTATACATATATGTATGTATATGTGTATGTGTTTGTGTGTCCGTGTTTGTCCCCCCCCCCCCAACATCGCTTGACAACCGATGCTGGTGTGTTTCCGTCCCCGTAACTTAGCGGTTCGGCAAAAGAGACCGATAGAATAAGTACTAGGCTTCCAAAGAATAAGTCCTGGGGTCGATTTGCTCGACTAAAGGCGGTGTTCCAGCATGGACGCAGTCAAAAAGACTGAAACAAGTAAAAGAGTAAAAGAGCATAGTTGTTGTTAAAGTTGTGAGAGTGTGAAACAGCTGGGTGGCAGGTCCTCATTTTTCAAGGAAACTTTCCTTAACTTTGATCCGATATTAATTGAGGTTACTAATAAAATATCTGGATATTCTTTGGTGTTTAACAATAATCAATATTCTTTTCTCTGTTGGATTCCTAGTGAATTTTTTTACCCGCACAAATGTCTAATTTGATAATTTTCAAGTTTCAAAACATGATGTCTAAACTGAGGTAAAATGAGTAATATCTAATCTCTATCATTTCTTCTCTTTAACTGCATGGTGAGTAAATATATGACGAAGACACCCTGGCAGGTTGTGAAGAAGCTATAGAAACTATTTTATTTAGTCGGGTTTCGTTAATTTCATATCATGTGCCATTTTCCCCGATCCTCTTTCATTTGACCTATATACTCTTTTACTCTTTTCCTTGTTTCAGTCATTTGACTGTGGCCATGCTGGAGCACCGCCTTTAGTCGAGAAAATCGACCCCAGGACTTATTCTTTGTAAACCTAGTACTTATTCTATCGGTCTCTTTTGCCGAACCGCTAACTGACGGGGACACAAACACACCAGCATCGGTTGTCAAGCGATGTTGAGGGGGACAAACACAAACATACACACACATACATATATATATACATATATACGACGGGCTTCTTTCAGTTTCCGTCTACCAAATCCACTCACAAGGCTTTGGTCGGCCCGAGGCTATAGTAGAAGACAC
>NC_068988.1:86894621-86897456 GCF_001194135.2 Octopus bimaculoides
CGCCATCTCTGTGCCTACTATTACTCTCACCCCATGAGGAATAATAGGAGTGTCATTGAATAGTAAGAGAGGGGATCTAAGTGTGACACACTGACACACAGAAAGTAGTTTTCGCATTTATTATATTAGATATTCTCATTTTAAAAATCATCTCCGGCTAATTATTGAGAGGACGTTAGGGTTGCATTGGCGGAGGCTTGCACTCTCTGAGGCGGCGAACTGGCAGAATCGCTAGCACGCCGGGTGAAATGCTTAGCGGTATTTTCATCCGTCTTTATGTTCTGAGTTCAAATTCCGCTGAGGTCGACTTTGCCTTTCATCCTTTCGAGGGTCGATAAATTAAGTACTAGTGAAACACTGGGGTCCATGTAATCGACTAGCTCCGTCCCCCCCAAATTTTACGCATTGAGTCTTTAGCAGACAGTATTATTATTATTATTATTATTATTATTATTATTATTATTATTATTATTATTATTATTATTATTTATTTATTTATTTATTTATTTATTTATTTGCTTGAAGTCTGCTACCTATTCTATTTTTCTCTTATTGCCGAATCGCTAAGTTACGGAAACGTAAGAACAGACCAACACCGGTGGTCAAGCAGAAAGCCCCAAGGACGTGTGCAGACCTGACCAGTTGGAAGCGCACAGTAAGACACTACTTTCGTCTGTCACCTATTCTTCAAACCATACAGATGTACAACATGACCGAATTGTTATCTGACAGGTCATGGATGGAGAATCAGAAATACTATCAACAACGAAGACGCACAAGGAAATGGCAATCACCTGCGAAGATGCAGTAATCACCATGTAAGTTTTCTCCTGTTTTTAATTACTTGATATCTTCTTGTACAGAGGGAGCCGGTCTCTAACAAAAATACAAAGCGCAATCGTTGAAATGTAGATAGCAAAAGGAAATTCTTATCTTGAACTTGAGAAGAGTCTTGCATACCCTTATTGTTCTGCTTACAGATTGTATTTGTAATGTGCAAGTTACTTTGTTGATTTCTTCTTTTTTTTTTTTTTGAAACTCTTAGCTTATTCAATTTGTCACTTAGGCATGTACGTACAAAACCAAATGCACTAATTATTACTGGTATAAATATGAATTCATAATTTGGGTATTGAAGCTGGAGATCCTGATAGTTTTTTTTCTTTCTCTTTCATTTTCTTAGGCGTATGGTCCCTACTACTACTACTACTACTACTACTACTACTACTACTACTACTACTACTACTACTACTACTACGACCAAGGTCTCTACTACTACTACAGCCAACGATTCTAGTCAACGCACAATACAGCCATTATGTTCTCACACATAAAACGCTTCCACGTGGACTCTGTTGAAACTACTAAGAAATAATTATGAACTTTTAAAAATATATATTTTTGATAAGATGCCTACGTGGCATTAATTTTGGTGAGAAAAAATAAATCGGATAACTTTTGAACGTACTTCATACATACATAGCTGGAGGAGATGTCTTCCTAGGGCTATAAACACCAGTAGCACTGTCCTGGTTAAGATGCCACACTTAGTTGACAAATATATGTTACGGGTAGGACCACCTAGACGTAATTACAGCTTGAATTCTACAAATTATGGACTCGTAAAAAATTTGAATTGTTTCCAAAGGAATTTTTGTCCATTCTTCAGCTAAAACAGTCTCCAGTTCTTATAGTGATGACGGTGGACGATATCGATTCCTTACTTGTTTTTCTAAAATGCACCATAAATATTTAATAATATTGAGATCTGGGGACTGTAGTGACCAGATAACATATTCAACTTCACTAGAATGTTCTTCGTGCCATTCAGTAACAACTTTAGCTGTGTGAATTGGTGCATTATCATCCTGAAAGATTGCATTTTCCTCCGAAAACAGTCCCGCAACCATAGAATGAATTTGATCAGATAAAATGCTTAAATAGTCTTGACTATTAATTCTGCCATGAAGAGAAACCATTGGGCCGGCGGCTTTCCAACATATAGCACCCCAGATTATCATAGATCCTCCTCCATGTTTAACGGTTGGAAGAAGGCAGTCTGGGCCAAATACTTCTTTTGGTTGTCTCCACACGTATACTTGGCCGGTGGTTGGAAATAAGATAAAGGATGACTCATCTGAGTAAATAACATTCTTCCACTGCTCTAGGGACCAAATCTGTAGGTTTTTACTCCACTCTAAATGCATTGCAACGTTTGTTTTTGAAAGTAGTGGCTTTATGATTGCAGTCCTTCCGTGAAATCCGGCTTTGTGCAGCTCCCGGCAAACAATTTTTGTGGAAACTGGGTACTCGAGGTGGTCATTAAACTCTGCAGTAATTTTGGGAGCTGTACTTTTGTGATCCTTTCTAACAATTCGCGTAATAGTCTGACAATTCCTATCTGAAAGTTTTGATTTTCTTCCGGAGTTTTGTTTCGACGAGGAGGTTTTACTTTCGAGGCAGTACTTCTTGATATACCAAACATGTCGGCTGTTTTCGTTACGCTAGCGCCTGCCAAGTATCTTCTACTAAAACCGCAGCACTACCAAAGCCTTGGGAGCAGATATGGCAAACACAAACAGATAGAAGCCCGAGGTACACACACGCACACACACACACATGCACGCGTGCACGCCCCCCCCCACGTATGTAAAGAAAATTCACAGAAAATAATAAACTCGATTACTTTCACATAGAGGATAATTTAATCAAAACCATCTTTCCTCGTCTACTCGTCACCTCTCGGGTTACCCTAAGACTTATTATACCCAGTTTACAGTCGTGTGGGGTGGGTGCGCGTTTGTCGGTATCAATAAATATGAACGAGTTACTGTA
>NC_068988.1:86897977-86898838 GCF_001194135.2 Octopus bimaculoides
ATATATATATTCTTAGAAATGGATGCGTGGCGTTCAATCAAATAATAATATAAATAATATATACATATGCACATATAAACACACATATGTACATACATGCATATGTGTATAGCTATGCATATATGGATACAGGACGTCACAAAACATAAACAACATGAAATACGAAAATAACGTTGGGTACGCAAAGAAAGTGAGAGACAAATGGAAAACAAGACAAGTAACATAAAAAACGACCCTTCATCAGTTGTCGGCTATCCTTTTACTCCTTATTTCGAGCATTCCTCTTCCTCCTTTGCTCTCTCTCTCTCGTTGCTCACACTTGACCATCGTCCATCTTTCCTTTCCTCACGTGATCATTTTTCTTTTCTTTCAGTCTGTCACGCAGTCCAGACGCATTCCTACCTGTCTCCTCTCCTATCTTTTCTCTTATCAAAGAATCTTCTTCCAGCGTTCGCTACCTTACCTCGTCTGAACCTAACAGCCCTCTCTGTTTGTATTCGTTTGGTTTGGTTTATTGTATGTCCTGTTTTCGTTACCAACTTTGACCCTTCCGCAAATCCCAAATTTTATTCTGGTTCGCGGGAGCAACTGCCTTCAAAGTCTTATCTTGTCGTCCATAGCTCGAAATAAGGAGTAAAAGGATAGCCGACAACTGATGAAGGGTCGTTTTTTATGTTACTTGTCTTGTTTTCCATTTGTCTCTCACTTTCTTTGCGTACCCAACGTTATTTTCGTATTTCATGTTGTTTATGTTTTGTGACGTCCTGTATCCATATATGCATAGCTATACACATATGCATGTATGTACATGTGTGTGTGTGTGTGTGTGTATGTGCATATATATATGTGCATATATGTATG
>NC_068988.1:86899149-86902673 GCF_001194135.2 Octopus bimaculoides
ACACACACACACACACACACACACACACACACATACTACTGCCCACATTATCTCGCCTAATGACACGCTCACACTCACACAGATGCGCGTGCGCGCGTTCGTTTTAGTATTGATGTGATCACCACGGTGGCAGTTGCTGTGGACAACAAGAGTTAAATGAAAATATTTCTTTACCACTGACCTCACTACCACGACCACCACCACTACCACAACGACGACCACCACCACCAGCATTACCTCCACCACCATCAACACTATCACTACCTCCCCCACCACCACCATTGTTGAGTAACCAGTAGACAAGTGGAATCTCATTATGTTTCTTTCCAACCACTTGAAGTAGTTCTAGTTTTCACCAAATTATTTTCAAAAAGTGAAAGTAAATATAGTTTTGCATATTGACGACGAAAAGTGCATTTTACTGCTTAGAAATTAATAATAAAGTGTCCCGTGCATTTAAAGTTATGTGTATTTAGCCAATCGGAAATCTTCATTGCCTACATATCGGATATCGCGAATGTCTGTTATCATGTTAACATATAATGGCGTTGTAGCAAGAGAAAATGCTGTCAATCTGTGTCAGTGAGGAAAGGCACATCGTTGTATTGCTGGGTAAAACACTCGATTCTGTCGGAAACAGTAATTTATAATGACCTGTGATGCGTATACTCGCACATTCCAGAGACACTTCGCTACCAATTTCAGCATAAAATGGTGAACCGCAGCGTTGCGTTTCTCAATTCACAAAACTGGATGCACATCAGTGAAGAAAATTCGAAATACCTCAAGTGGCTGAAAGAAATTGAACAAGATCCAAAACTCAACATTTTCGAGTAAAAAAAAAATCGTTTTCTTCCATTAAATTCTCTTCAAAAACATTCAAAATTCTGTAATGTCTTCATTTTCTTTCGGTCGACGTGTAGGCAAATAACGGTGACAAATAGATGAACAACGATAAAATGCGATTGCTATAACAACAAAGATTTACGACTTCCGATATGTTAGCAATGGAAGTTTCCTACATAAAATCACTTGTAACTTCTTTATGCACACACATATGCACGTATGTATGTGTGTGTATGGAAAGCGAGATAGATAGATATACATACATACATACATACATACATACATATATATGTGTATATATATATATATATATATATATATATATATATATATATATATATATATATATATATTCATATATACATATATATATATATACATACATATATATAGACATAAACACACAGACACACAAGATCACATCCTGGTGAGACGCAGAAGGAACATGATCAGGACTTGCCCTTTGTGCGAAGCCTACCTGTATTCCTGACTCTATGCTGAGTAGTTCAGCTAATCAAATAGTCTCCAGCAAAAAGCAAAAGCGTGTGACAACAGTTTAAAGCAAGTGTATAGACCATCCTACAGGTACCACCTAAGAACGGCAATGATAGTCAACAAAAAGCAATGGCAACAATTATCTTTAGTTATGCGCCTGGAAGATACACCCTCATCGAAGTAGAAAACGAGAAACTCGGCAGAGCCACCAAAATAATACCTTCAGCAGCAGCTGAAGATCCCACAAGCATTCGTGTAGAAAAACCAGTCTCTAGCAAAGCTGCGAGATATCCCGAGGAAACAGCCAATAGCTTTTTGCATAGCAAAAGACGAAAAGAAAAGGCTAAGAATCATACAGCTTTATTTCCATTCCTTTTTTGACTTTACTAAGGCGCTAGTTCGGGATATGTGAAGCAGCAACCTCGAGTACTCAGCTAAAGGAGTAAACACTTTTTATTGCACCACCTTGGGTTGGGTGACCCTGCAAGAAAGAACTCTGGCCGAAACAAAACCTTGATAAGGTGCAGGCATGATTATGTGGTAAGAAGTTAGCTTCCAAACCGCATGATTCCGAGTTCAGTCCAACTATGCGACACCTTAGGTACGTGTCTTCTACTATAGCTTCTGGTCGAGCAAAGCCTTATGAGTGGATTTGGTCGCCGGAAACAGAATGAAGCCAATCGTGCATACATACATACATACATAAATAAGTGTGTGTGCGCATGCCTATGTGTATTCATGTGTGTGTGTGGTGGTGGTGGTGGGGGCATATGTGCGCGCGCGCGTAGACCTTGTATTTGTGTTTGTGTCCACCCGTAACGTAGCGGTTCCGCAAAACAAACCGATAGAATAAGTACGAGGCTTAAAAATTTTAAAAAGTGTATTGGGGATCGATTCACTCGTCTAAAACTCTTCGAGGCGCTGCCCCAGCATGACCGCAGTCCAATGACTGGAACAAGTAAAAGATAAAAGATAGAAATGAAAGAAAGAAGCCAACCACTCCTAACAACTGAATTTGACTTGAGTGAACTGAGCTAGAAGAAAGCTCAGGAATTTGTCAAGGCAGCTTGGAAGTTGTCAGCCTCTACTTCAACTCACAGTTCAATACTATACAGTATTTGTAAACGTTGTCCAAGAATCGTTCAACAACATAAATGGGATAACGGTGACCCATCAGGGAAATGAGCCCCGCGAGGTGGACTGGTTGCTGCAGCGAATGTCGCTGGCCATTCTACGTGGCAACGTCATCGCAGTCATTATAGCTAGATGCGGTTGAGCACGCCCTTTGTTCTGGGGTGTATATATATATGTATATATATATATGTATATATATATATATATATATATGTATGTATGTATGTATGTATGTATGTGTGTGTGTGTGTGTGTGTGTTTGGTTTGATCAATAAGTATACGGACTGTTGTCATAGTAACGAGGCCAAAGCACGCAGATTGACCGTGAACATAGTTGTGCATGCGCACTAAGTTTTAACGTTCTAGCTTACTTCCTCTCATTACAGTAGTGCTTGGAAGGAAGGTGGGGACCGTGTGATCGTCGCATTCATCATGACAGAAGATTGAGCAGGGAATCGGCATCAAATTTTGCCAAAAGCTTGGTGATACTTGCTCTGAGGCCTACGCAGAGTTTTCAAAATGCTTTCATCGTTCTCGACACAATCAAGGAGATCTTGTGCAGCTGAAACCCGAGTGTCTTTTTCGTCAGCTGAAAGCAACTTTGGCACAAACTTAGCAGACACGCGTCTCATACGCAAATCTTCAGTGATAATGGACTGAACAGAACCATAACTCATCTGCACATCCTCTGATAACTCGTGGGTGGTGATTCAACGATTTCCCCTCACAGCTGCACGCACATCTGCGATGTTTATCTCAGTTGTTTTGGTTGCGGGTCTCCTAGAACGTTCGTCAATATTGACATTTTTTTCGGCCATCTTAGAAACGTCTGAACCACTCGTACACTTGTGTGCGGTTCATACGCTTTCCTCCATACAGTTTCTGCAACTTTGCGTAAGACTCTGAGCAGGTATCACTGTTAAAACGTTAAAACTTAGTGCGCATGCACAGCAGAGTTCAAGGTCAGTCTGTGCCAAGCAGTTTCACTCTGCGTGCTTTAGCTTCGTTATTATGGCAATAGTCCGGATACTTCTTGATCAGACGTCGTA
>NC_068988.1:86903170-86904846 GCF_001194135.2 Octopus bimaculoides
AACTAAAAATCGTTTTAAAAATAGTTCGCCTCTTACACACACCTTCACACACATAAACATCGGTATACACATGCACATATGAGTTTGTGTAAAAAGATCCTGTTTTTGAAATTGGTTAATTTTCTTACAGTGTGTTAAAAATAATTTTCTTCTTTACTTTTAAAAAAAAAAGTGATTTGATAAGGATTAAATTCTCTTTGCTTCAAAGCGTATTAATTTGTTCCTGCATCTGTTAAATACTATTCAGTTCCTTTACTTTCCAGAGGTTATTTTATATTTTAAGTATATTTGTCAGTCTTCAGAAAACCGGAAGATGCAAAACTCTGAGTCACTCCAAGCTTGGCGGATATTTGACCGGTACTGTTTATGTATGTATGTATGTATGTATGTATGTATGTATGTATGTATGTATGTATCTCCTTTTCTGCAGAAGGTTGAGTATTAAGTTTCTTTTTTGCTGGCGATTTCGGGCATTTCCATTCCATACTTTGCCCTTTGGATTCTGGCTCACGATAATGGACCTAAGTCTCATCTCCTGAGACTATTCTCTCCCAAAAAGTTTTACCTTCATTATCGTAGCGGTCGGATAAGGGCTGACAAGTCTCCCAACGATTGCACTTATGGGCTTCGGCAAGCTCTCTTGGCACCCATCTCGCAGAGTTTAAGAAATTTGTATGATTCTGTATGCAGAACCATGATTAATTTTCAGAGAACGTGCCACCTCATCGATGGCTCATTGTTGGTTCGCCAGAACCATCTCTTGAACTTGCTGAATCTTCACGTCAGTGGTGGAAGTTGAGCGTCCTGCTCTTTCTTCGTGCTTCCGGTCATTTAAAAACTTCTCGATGCACTCACTCATACACACTTCTACGCGGAAGAGCGCCATCTTCGTATTGTATTGAAAGCCTAAATCTTAGCTCTTGATACACCTTCATACTAGAGAAATCAGATTGCTGATCTCTTTCTTTCGTTGGTGCACAATGCCAGCAGAACGTCTGTGTTTAATCTGTACAGAAGGTCAAACCTGGATTACGTAACCACAAGGATACGACCGTTTAGTACACGATCGCTGAAGGCAGTGTGGCCTATCTAAGGTAAGTTTGGAGAAAGTGCAGATTAATTTTGACTTCCCGTCATGTGTGTGTATGTGTATGTGTATGCATGTATATATGTATTTATGTATGAATGTAAGTGTGTATGTATGTATGAGTGTCTGTGTGTGTATGTATGTATGTTATTAAGGTCCATAACGAGTAAATTTGAAGTATACTCCTTTTGCCATCATGAGTAATATCAGGAAACGTGGCGTACATTCAGTAACTATAATTTAACTCTTATTAAATGTCATGATGTTTTATATAAAATGATGAAATGAATACTGATTTTCAAAAAGAAGAATATTTGTTACCTCAAAATAAAATTAAATAACACAAATTGCTTGTTTGTATCTTTGTGATCCTTTTACTTCGACTGTGAGTGTGCGAGAATTGGACAGCGTTTTTTTATTCATTGACTGCCACGAAGCCTAGTAAATGCATTGATACTACATCTCTTATGTTAACTCTCCCCTCTCTCTCTCTCTCTCTCTCTCTCTCTCTCTCTCTCTCTCTCAATACCAGCAGATGACAGCGTTTCCCTAAAAGAAATGGAGAAACTTTCAAAATACAAAGACCTGG
>NC_068988.1:86904856-86906483 GCF_001194135.2 Octopus bimaculoides
ACTTTCAAAATACAAAGACCTGGAAATAGAGGCAACTCGAATGTGGAATCTAAAAACAGAAACAATTCCTCTCGTAGTAGGTACCTTAGGTATAATAAAAAATATTCAGACAAATACATAACAAAAACACCAGGACTTACAAATATATATAATTTACAGAAAATTGCACTACTAGGCACTGCACACATCCTACGTAAAGCACTTTCAATACAGTAACCATAAGAGCGTCACAGCAAACCACAGCACATACCCAAGGCACACAGAGCTGCGCTCGTTAGTGCAGTGAAAGCGCGTGATAAAAATGACTACTGAATAATGATAATAATAGTGGTTTCAAATTTTGGTACAAGGTCAGTAATTTCAGGGTGGATGCTAGTTGATTACATCGACCCCAATGTTTAACTGGTACTTATTTTATCGACCCAAAAAGGGATGAAAGGCAAAATCGCCCTCGGATCTTTTTTAAAACGGGGGCCACATTTTTCATTAACGAAACACTTTGAAACTTGGAACACTGGTAGAATGTGTCATATAAAACATCTTTTTCTCTTAGTCTTCTTAAAAAAAAAAGAAATCCATAAATTATTCCATGTTAAAGTTGTCGTATTTCTGTAATTTCAACCAATCACTGACGTCCATTCAGCCGATATACATTAAGTGCCGACTACATAAACAAACGATTCTGAAACAATTAACCCTAACCCTAACCCTAGGGTTAGGGTTAGGGTTAAGGTTAGGGTTAAAGCAAATTTAAAACGAAAAAAGCAAATAAAACGAAGGTATGGAGATTAAATACGCTTTACATCGCTTAGTGAGCCAAAGGAGTAAAGGTAAACAACTGAATACTTGTCAGTGATTGGTTGAAATTATCGAAATAAGACAATTTTTTACATGAAATAAATTTGAATACAAAAATATTTTTCTGTTCTATAACACAAAATAGATAAGTATACGAAGTTTGAAAGTCTTTCGGTACCAAAAACACTACGTAAAACATTAATGAAAAATGTGGACCCCCTTTTAAAAAAGATCCTCGCCCTCGGTGGAATTTGAATTCAGGACGTAATGACGGATGAAATGCCGCTAAGCATTTTTCCCCGGTATGCTAACGAATCTGCTAGCTCACCGCCTTACACAGTGCTTTATGCTTTTAAATACGCTGAGATGTATTTCGAAACAACGTAAATTGAAACACGTTTTGATTTATTCTCCGTTTAATCCAAAATATAATGAGCAAATATATTTTTCCGTATACCAACATTTGTCTCCCTTAGAACGATTTAAATTCTCTTCTGCGATAACCTGGGTTTACAGGTGACATATATATAGACCAGTGTTTCTGAACCATTAAAAAAAATTTCTGGATCATTTTGATTCCTATTTTACACAGTTGGACCTTCCTAGCCATTTGATGTTGAAAAATTCTTATATTTTTATAATTAAATGTTATTAGAAAATTGTATACAAATAATTATTGAAATAATTTGTGTATTGTACAAGTATAAACCATTTATTGCAGATAAATTTTAAGCAGCAAAATCATATATGCCCCCCCCCCCCCGGGCCATATATGGGCCTCAGGTGAAAACCACTGATATAGACACAAAGCCAGGACACACACACACAC
>NC_068988.1:86906554-86912130 GCF_001194135.2 Octopus bimaculoides
ACACACACACACACACACACACACACACACACACACACACACACACATTCTGTGATATTCTTTTCTTGTGTTCAGACATTAAGCACAGTAGGATATATCTTTCATGTGTTTTAGCTTAGTATGTCGAAGCCAATAATTATTTTGCTCTGGTATTTCATTTTATTGATTTACACACTTGAGTAATATGTTATCAAGAGTAATGCCTCCTTATATGAATCAACCCTGCCTGGTATACCTATCGAGTTCAGTATATGTCGGTATAGGCACTTGTACACACACACACACACACACACACACACACACACACACACATACACACACAGTGTTAGTTTATTGGGTGTCTGAGTTTTTAGTGGTAAGAGAATACATTCTCAATGCCCTTGTGGTAAATATATATTTCCAATGAGAGTGCTTACAATGAGTTGTTAGTCACCAGTAAATTTTCCCGTTGGGTAATTCGTTGTACCCTAATCAGGACTGTAAAGGTTCCTTAGAGTGTATAATAATAATAATAATAATAATAATAATAAGGATAATAATAAGGATAATAAATGCCCTGACGCAGTACCAGGCAGTGATTCTCGTGGCTTCTGATCTTAACAGATTGGAAGTGTTATCATGTACATGTTTCGTTCTTGATATAAAAGATGGGCTACAGCAAATATTCTGCTCAATATTACAGATTTGCTTGTCAGTTGTTTAACCTTAACCAGTTGAGCATGTCCCTTGGTGGCTGACAATATGTGCATCTCTGATCACGAGCAGAAGTAGTTGGGGAGCATCATAGCCATGTGTTGAGAGGAATTCTTTGGGATTTGGATAATTCACTTCTGGAAACGTGTGTTTTGTTCATCATCCTTAAAACGAACCTTATTCAGGGACCTTTTGAGCGGGATGGGCTACTCGACGCGAAGGAAATTCTAATTGGGCCCCACCTGCAAAGTCATGCGCTGTTAATCTTGATATGACATCACCATGTCGTGCATATATGGTTGTGATGCATGTGCCTGGTGAACCCTTATCAGCCGGGTAGTCATGATGGTTATATTAGGCTTCGTATATTTGTACTCCAGTGTCACTCTGATGGCTTGTGCTGCTCTCTCACCCAATAATAATAATAATAATAAAACTCTATGGCAAAGACGATAATGAGCTTGAAGGACTACTACATACTGTGAAAGATTTCAGTGATGACATCCAGAGAGGGAAATTGAAGACCTCACGTTCAGTGGTGTTGTATGTTGACACAGACATAAAAGAACTCGAGCAGGATCAAACTTACAAATACCTCGAAATAAATGAGGGTTGTGGCATTCAGCATGCAAGTATGAAAGAAAATATCAGGAAGGGGTGTTACAGGAGAGTTCGAGCAGTCCTAAAATCCGAGTTAAATGCAAATAACAAAGGTATTAGCTATAAATTCCTTAGCAGTTCCGGTTGTTATTTACAGGAAAATCCTGCTGACTTGCAACAAGATGCACCACCCAAAGGCAAACACAGATCGTCTTTACCTACCCAAAGCTCAAGGAGGTCGTGGCTTGATCCAATTTGAAATCTCCTACAAAACCACAATAAGATTGGCAAAATATCTTGAAACATCTAACGACTGGATGCTAAAGCCCGTTGAAAACTATGAAAGACGTAAGAAGCTTCATTCTGTTATGAAGGGGAGCAAACATTTTCAAGTAAGTTTATACATAGTATCCAGGTGGAAGTGCAGCAACTGTAGTTAATAAGAAGCGGAAATCAATAGCAAAGCAAAATGCGTCTGAACAATTGACTGATAAATTGGGAACAAAAACCTCTGCATGGCAAATATGTGGCCTATAGCAAACATGCTGATGTAGACCAGAAGCATGCCCATCAGTGGCTACGGAGTTCAGGGCTAAAGGCAGAGAGTGAAATTTTTTATCTTGGCTGCCTAAGATCAGAGCTTAAATTACCCGGAACTATCAAGTCAATGTAATGAAAATGGTGTAGACCCAAAGTGCCGATACTGCAACGATGGGATAGAAACAGTGGACCACATAATCTCTGGGTGTAAGGTTTTAGCCTCTGTAGAGTACAAATCATAACATCACAGAGTTGGCCAATATCTACATTGGATAATGTGCCGGCATCATAAAATCAAAATTGCTGACAAATGGTACAAGCACCACCCTGGGGTTGTAACTGAGGGAGAAAATGTAAATATTACTTGGGACTTCCCTCGGACCATCAAAGCAAATAAATCAGATATTGTAGTGAAAGACCAAAACGATGAAGTTTGTTTATTGATTGACATGAGCATACACTGTGAACATAATATCTCGGCAAAAGAATTTGATAAGCTCAGAAAATATAAAGATTTGCTAATCGAAATCGAAAAGGTGTGGCATCTCAAGACAGTTACAATACCAGTGATTGTAGGAGCACTTGGAATGATCAAAAAAAGGAAATGAAAATTATTTAAGAATGATCCCTGGCTAACCATTCGTGCAGGAAGTGCAAAAGATTGTCTTAACTGGTACGTCAAAGGTATTGAGAAGAGCATTGTATCTGTGAATTTTCTTTCATTTTGCCTCTTTATTTTGTTTATTTACTTTTTTTTTTTATTATTTCCTTTTATTCTCTGTCTTCTTTTTCCCTATCACATGACTTTGTTAATGAACAATGTGGTATGTTTATTTTAATGGCCTACCAATGTATACAGTAGGTTTCTCTGCCCTAAGTGTCAGGAAGACACTTGGCAAGAAATGGAAACAGAACTGAAAGATGCTAATGAAAATAATAATAATAGTAATAATAATAATAATAACAACAACGACAACAACAACAACAACAATAATAATAATGAAAAGGATAAGGATGATAATAATAATAATAATAATAATAATAATGATAATGATAATAATAATAATAATGATAATAATAATAATAATAATAATAATAATAATAATAATAATAATAATAATAATAATAATATGCCCTGATGCAGTACCAGGCAGTGGTTTTCATGGCTTCTCATCTTAACTGATTGGAAGTGTTATCATCTACATTGTTTTGTCTTGGTATAAAAAGATGGGCTACAGCAAATATTCTGCTCAATACCACAGATTTGCTTGTCAGTTGTTTGACCTTAACCAGTTGACGATGTCCCTTGGTGGCTGACGATAAGTGCATCTCTGATCACGAGCAGTAGTGGGGGAACATCATAGCCATGTGTTGCAAGGAATTCCTAGAGGTTTGGATAATTCACCTTTGGAAATATGGGTGTTTCGTTCAAACATCCTTAAACAAACCTTATTCAGGGACCTTTTGAGCGGGATACGCTACTCGATGTGAAGAAAATTCTAACTGAGCCCCCACTTTACAGGTTCAGTCACACTTTGCTTCTGTTACTCCAATAATGGGTGCTAAGTGTACCTTGGGTACTGGATTTGCAAACTTCCTATCAATGAGCCATGTATGTATGTATGTATGTATGTATGTATGTCTGTATGTATGTCTATATGTATGTATGTATGTATGTATGCATGCATGTATGTATGTATGTATGTATGTATGTATGTATATAGGTATGTATGTATGTATGTATGTATGTATGTATGTCTTCTCTTTCGCTTTTTAATTTAGAATAATTTTTTTCTAGCTACCGACTTGGTAGCAAGGTTGTGAAGGAAAATATCTTGTTTCAACCACCATCCTTTAAATCTTATCTTAAGTGTATCTTGGATGTCCCCTTTCTCTTATATATTTCGGACCACATTTTTTTTTTTTTGTCTGCATGTGGAAATTTTAAAGTTTAGTGAAAATTTTAAAATTTGGTGTATGGATGTAATTTTCCACGGTGAATCTCGGGAGATATTTAACTTTTTCTAGAAAAAGAAAAAAAAAAAAAAAAAAAAAAAGAGAAAAGTTACAGAGGTTTAAAGTTTGATCATTTTTACCCAGTCAGAAAACAGGATTTGGAAGCCGTCATTTTGTACTTGACTGCACGCGTTGCCAACTGTTGACAAATGACCACCTCATTAAATGCTTATTAAATGCTTTAAGCAGTTGATAAGCGAAACATGACCACGTTGGTAAGCAGCTTGATATTAGCTTGACTTGTTACTATGCAAACAGGTACCTATACGTCTGTGGTTTTGGTTAAAATTACCCCAAATTTGCAAACGTTAAAAGCTATCGATTCTTTATTTATTGTTTTATGGCGAAGATAATTTCGTGTCAATGATTATCTTACAAAACTACATGGTTACACCAATTATGGGATCAGTTGGAACAAAAATTGAAGAAATTGAAAAATGGCAGTCAAGCAGAAAAGATTCAAAAACAAAGGCAAACAAAAACGCAGAAAAAAAAACAAACCAAAAAACCACACAACCTTGCGCGCATGCATTCATGCAAACTCGCTCATCGCAAGAATTTAAAGATTCTTTTTCTATAGAAAGAATCCTTTTATTATCAACAGAGATAATAATTACATATATAAGACGTATATGTTAAAGCTGTGAGGAAAGGCAAACAATTAGGCAATGCAGGACAATGACATTTCATTTCATTTAATTCAATCTAAAATTTAGTGACGTAACGAATGGTAAAATTTATACAAAATGGTGAAGATAGACCTTGAGTCATCCTGATGAAAACTTCTCGTTTTCTCTATATACCACGTATGTATATGATAAATTTATAATACAAAACCACATTAAAATCTAAATCTCAAACCGAAAAAAAACCAGAAGCATGAGCCAAGAAAGAAAAACGAAGAGGAAGAAAGAAAAAAGAGGGAAAAAATCGAACACATCAATTCAACACCGAGTGTCTTTATTGATTGTACAGCACAAAGTTCATATTTCATTAAAAGAATACATCGGTCTAAAGGGACGCTACTAAGCATTTTGAACAAGGGGAATAACTCTCCGTTTAAAATAATGCCATGCAAAATTGATTTCCCTTTTCTTGCAAGTTGGAAGTTTTTCATTGTCCTTCTCTGTTCTCAGATTGAAATCTCGGTCCAAATGTATACAACGCAAGTTTTCTAGGTTGTCTACCGCCCTTATTTGAGGGAGGAGCAATGAACAGTTATTAAATCGACTCCTACCACTTCAACGACTAATACTTAGCGGCTATTTTTATTGCTCCTAGAATTACTAGATAAACTTCCGAAACCCAGATACCTATCCATCAATATAACCCATTCTCGTGTGAACTGTGACTTTCAAGACTTCACCAGATGGTAGCAGAATTATAAGTTCATATCTATCTGTCTGTCTGTCTAAATACATTCATACACACACACACCATATATATATATATATATAATATAATATAGGATAATATCTTTATAAGAATTTATCAAGTAGTCAGCATGAAAAAACCCCATAAGGAAAAAAAGAACTCATCGTTTTTTCCCATAAATATATATAATTTATATAAGGGCATTAACTATATAGTAAAGCCTCACGCTTAGAGGGACTAAATAAGTCAAAAACTACCAAAAAATAAGCAACATATTTACCGAAAGCGAGGGAAATGCAACTTTCAAAAATTAATCTCCTAAAAACATTTAACTTAACGGCAAACCACTGGTT
>NC_068988.1:86918228-86919466 GCF_001194135.2 Octopus bimaculoides
ATGCATTTAGAGTGGAGTAAAAACCTACAGAATTGGTCCCTAGAGCAGTGGAAGAATGTTATTTTTTCGGACGAGTCATCCTTTACCTTATTTCCGACCACCGGCCGAGTATACGTGTGAAGACAGCCAAAAGAAGCATTTGACCCAGACTGCTTTCTTCAAACTGTTAAACATGGAGGAGGATCTGTGATGATCGAGGGGGGAGGCTATATATTGGAAATCCGCCGACCTACTAGTTTCCCTTCATGGCAGAACTAATAGTCAAAACTATTTAAGCATTTTATCTGATCAAATTCATCCTATGGTTGCGGAACTGTTTCGGGAGGGAAACGCAATCTTTCAGGATGATAATGCACCAATTCACACAGCTACAGTTGTTACTGAATAGCACAAAGAACATTCTAGTGAAGTTGAACATCTTATCTGGCTACCACAGTCCCCAGATTTCAATATTGTTGAACATTTATGGTGCATTTTAGAAAAGCAATTAAGGAGACTGTTTTAGCTGAAGAATGGACAAAAATTCCTTTGGAAACAATTTAAACTTTTTATGAGTCCATACCTCGTAGCATTCAAGCTGTAATTACTGCCAAAGGCGGTCCTACCCCATATTAAAATAGATTTGTTTGAAATTTTAAGGTGTTTCCATTATTGTATCCAACCCCTGTACATACATACATACATACATACATACATACATACATACATACATACGTGGATGCATGATAGATATATATGTGCATACACACATACGTCTGAAAACATAAGCAAGCGCACGCACACACACACACACACACACACACACACACAGAGTCAACAAAGACCTTAAGAGACATATTTCCATGGAGACGTTATGTCTCTCCAAGACAGGTGACAGGAAATATCAAGTACTGTTGATATTTCATTTGAAGATCTATTAGTTGTTCGTCTGAGCTTGATAAAACAAATACCAGTGATACACCAGGTGCCTCATATCAACATTACCTTGGTGTCTTTATATTTTTTTTACCGCCTTTGCCGCCAAATATAAAAAGGAGTGTGCAAGAGAAAGAGCGAGAGAGAGAGAGAGAGAGAGGGAGAGTGAGAGAGAGAGAGAAAGAGCGAGAGAGAGTGGGAGAGAGAGAGAGATGGGGTGGAGAGCAGCGGGTGGGGTAGAATGGCTGCCATTGAAGCTTTTATTAGTTTTTAGACCAAACTTTTGTTTTTCTTGGCTGCAATGATAGTTGCGTGGCATATCC
>NC_068988.1:86920251-86921850 GCF_001194135.2 Octopus bimaculoides
GAGAGCGATATATATATATATATATATATATATATATATATATATATAGAGAGAGAGAGAGAGAGAGAGATAGAGAGAGTGTGTGTGTGTGTGTATGTGTTTGTGTGTGTATCATACTTAATGCAAAAACGTCGGGAGATAGTATCATATCTCTTATGGATGTACTTTGTCAAATAACACAAAATATATCAGTAGCAGACGAAAATCGTTTAGCAGCAGTATGGAGAATGGTATATGTGCATTCTCTCTTTGTGCTTTGTTAGCATGTACTCACTGCTATCAGCATGTTAAGGCAAATTCTGTTGTCACTGGTATAATAAAAAAAGAAAATTGAAATATTATTGATGTTTCACTTAACCGTCTAGCTGAATAAAAATTCGTTATGTGCATCAGAATCAATATTCTATGTATCGTACTTAATGTAAATACATCACGAAAAGCCTAATTAACTGAAGATGCACTTTTACCCCTTTGTCTTTAAACGATTTCTGTTTCCACTTCGTCCATCATACCCAATTATGGTTACTAAGTGTAAAGGCCAAACTTTGAAGCTTTTGAGATTGAATCTTTTGGCTCCAGTATTTGGCCACGATCATTTTTACGTGCACAACGGGCGGCTGATTTCATTGACAGATTTTTCTCTTGGTTCTAAAACAATATCTGGCCAGTTGTTTTTAAACATGGTAGCTATTTAAATTCGTTAAGTTTCACCAATATTCTTTTGACCCATTGGTGTCAATATTGTCAACTTTGTAATTTCCTTTTTCATATTCTGTCTCAGACTGTTCTGGCTATCACATCAGGCCTCAGTGGAAGATGATATCTAGGATACATTCTCTTGCAGTTGGCAATAATATGGTTGATGTCTTTGTTTTGCACGGCTTACATTTGTTGTCCGCCAATGTTTTCTATCTTTTATGTTGCACATACTTGGTGAAAATCTTTCCTTCTGGACGTAGCCTTCAAAGTGGCATATCATAAACTTCCTAGCACTTTATACCAGGCTTTTGATATGGTCTCTTCTCACTATGGTTTGTGCTTTTCGTGCCAAGTACCCGTGCACTACCTTCTCAGTTAACTGACCCATTATTTTTTATTTTGTTGTTCTGATAAATAAAACTGACCAATGCACCTTGAGATCTACACCAACTCTTATTTCATGTCTCCCCTCGAGTTCATTAGCTATCCTAATGATACTGTTGTGCTTGCAACGCTGGACACGATAGTCGCTGGTCTCTTTCCTCTGCTGCAGATGTTGCTCTGATGTCTTAATACATGCTTCACATGATATCAATACGGATTTAAGACTATGGCCACCATCCTTGCATTGTAAGTATAACCTGACTACATTTCCGTTGAAGTTTCCTGCAACACAGATCAGCTGGCGAATCCGAACGTCTATCTCGTGGAGCTCTTGCAGTAACCAGTTTAGAAGGGCAAAACTGAATGTACGGATACGCACTGCAAAGGTGTTGTGGGTGATATGCTTGTTGGAAGGCGAGAGTTTATACCACCATATTTATTTCCCGTCCCTTCTCTTCTTACTGATGGCTCCATACATGTGTTTGTGTGTGTGTGTGTGTGTGTGTGTGTGTGTGT
>NC_068988.1:86921950-86923453 GCF_001194135.2 Octopus bimaculoides
GAGAGAGAGAGAGAGAGAGATAGATAGATAGATAGATATACATATATATATATATATATATGATTGTATCTATGTACATATGTGTGTACGAGTATGGATGTGTATGTTTGTATGCATATATGTACACATATAAAAATTAATACACTGATGCGTGTTCACTCACACATACACACACACACACACACACACACACACACACACACACTCACACAAATACACACCTGCACTTCTGTTTTCGCAAACATCATGTACTGATTTCCAGATAACCTACTTTACGTGAGATACAAATGTATCGCAAAAGATCTTGCCGGAGCAGATTAAAAATGTACCAAAGAGAATATCTTTATTAGTCGCTAGCGACCATGACAATCGCACGCTGCATCACTTCCACGCATACTAAGTTACCTCTGCGCATGCTCACTCCTGCTACTATCCCCGTTACTAAGTACGCAAAGTACTCGATAATTTGTTAAAAATTATTACAACGTGCAGGGTAGCAACTACCTGCCAACTAGCCAAGCCTAAGTTGTGGCACAAAAATGAAAATAATTCTTTCATAATTCGCAATTTCCCAAACGGCACGAGACCAAGATCTCGCACATTTTTCAGTTTTTTAACCTATCCTGCATGATGTTTTCATATTTTCAAAATAAGCAGACATCCTCAAATCCTCACACCTTTCCCCATGCAAATCTGTGCGGCGAGTGCAATCTTCTATCAGCCGCCTTGAAACTACCAAATGTACTGTCGCCCTTGTAATTAACAGTATAAAGAATAATTAAGTACAACCAAACATTACACTCAATGACCATAAGTGCCTCTCGTACATGATAGTAGACCCAAATCTTGCTGTTATTCCCCACACTCGGCAGTGCAGCTATTCCATTATTTTTTTTCCTCAACAATCTTTGACAGAAATTTGGTTTGAAAAAGAACAGACTTCAAATAGTATCTATCAAATGAAGATACAACTAGCAAAACAAGACAAAATCAAATAAAATCATACATCATACCCAATGACCATAAGTATCATAAACGTAGAAGACAAAAATGAAACAACACCGTCACAAATGACGTACATACATATTAAGAACAATCACATATACCATATTTTGTCAAAAAAGAAAATGCAGCCACGGCGTACATACAGAAAGAAGAAACAGAACATTAAATCCATCAAGGGCTTTGCTAGTCCTACGTGGAGCCCCAATATATCTTCACAGAAATCTTACCATAATCGCCAAGGAACACAAAACTACACACTTGCCATCATAATAGAAAGTGACAAAAAAGCCACATTCTTCTGATGATAGTGACTTGATCTTGCCTTACGAATCCAAAAGAACATGTATTGTTCATACACCTACGATATTGTGGTTCTTTATTTTGTAAAGAGCTTACTGCATAAGCCACGGTTCACTCGAAACAGCTGTCAAGATAAGATTATTACATAACTCGTTTTGTTTATTTTGTATTCTTCATTTCGTCTTCTGCAGTATATAT
>NC_068988.1:86923825-86924631 GCF_001194135.2 Octopus bimaculoides
GAAGACCAGACAGGACGTACTCTAGAATAGTCTCTTCCTGAGTAGTGGATCAACCAACTACACAGAGGATTCCAAGGTGGCAAACACAAACCAAGACAGGAAAAAATGGACAGTGAAAACAACATTCAAAAGCCGTACGGCCAAACGCAAATCTGAGGTAGAACGCTAGTAGTTCGTCTTGCCTTCACAGCGGCTGGAGTGAAAAGAAAACTGACCACAGGTCACACGAGAGCAGAGAGGATGGTGGAGGGAGGAAATGGAACAAGGAGAGATACCCGGCGTTGCTCGGGATTAATATGGCATAGTTTTTTATTGTTTTACTTGTTTTGGTCATGTGACAGTGACCATGCTGGAGCACCGCTTTTAGTCGGAGAAATCGATCTCCAGATTTATTATTTGTAAGCCTAGTACTTGTTTTATCGGTGTATTTTGAGAAACGGCTAAATTACGGGGACGTAAACACAACAACATCGGTAGTGAAGTAGTGGTAGTGGGGGTACAAACACAGATGCGCAGACACACACACACACACACACACACACACACACATATATATATACAACAGTCTTCTTTCAGTTTCCGTGTACGAAATCCACTCACAACGCTTTGGTGGGCCTGAGGCTATAGTATGTATATAATAAATAAATGCGCCCTTTTAAAGCCTAGCCAGGCTCATGGGCCCGGTTTCCCAGTTTCAATGGCGTATGTGTTCCCCAGTCCATCGCAGCGTTACTCATCTTTGCCAGCTGAGTGGACTGGAGTAACATGAAATGAAGTGTTTTGCTCAAGAACACAGTGCGTTGCCC
>NC_068988.1:86926514-86928768 GCF_001194135.2 Octopus bimaculoides
CACACACACACACACACACACACACACACACACACACACACACACGCACACATGAAGTGTTAAACATATCAAGAATCCCTAATTATTGATTAATCTGTTTAGGGCGAGTGAATCAGTGCTGCAGAAATCATGCCCCTCCCGGACAAAATATACCAACACTAAAAATTGAACTCACCGCCGTAAACTGGCAGAACATTCTCAAATTATAGTTTTGCTAATGCTTAAATATAACTTAGTGGGTAATATTACTAATACAAAAATTTGTGATATTACAGTTTGAACTTAAAATATCTGAAGGATATAAACTTTCAGTTCGCTTTCTTCAAGACAGCTGTGGTATTGAGCTGAAGCTGTGGTGAAGGTGGAGGTGAGAGAGTGGTTAGGCCCTGTCGGAAGTCCCTGCGGACGGAAGTGCTGAAGGGAGTATGCGCAGCGGTGACAGGAAGAGGTCAGAGAGCAACCGGACAGCGTGAAGGAAGATGTGTGTGCACGACGAAGAGAAGGGAACGTCCACGTGGAAGTACCAGTTCGTGAAGTACAAGGGTAGAACTTACTGCTTGACTCGGTTGGGGTTTGGCATGAGTTCGGCACCAAAAGTTATGGCAAAGGTCCTAATGACGGTCTTGGAAAAGGTGGCCGAGGTGGAGCAAGCGGCTAATTCGTAGATCGACGATATCCTCGTCGATGAGAGTGTAGCGACGGCAGAGGAAGTCGTAGATCATCTGAAGATGTTTGGGCTGACTGCTAAACCGCCAGAGGCCATAGAAGGAGGCGCTGCACTGGGGCTCAAGATTGAAAGAGATAAGATGGACAGGCTTGTTTTTCGCCGAGGAAATGAGATTCCGGATCTGAGAAAAGATATGAGTAGGCGAGAACTCTTCTCGGTGTGTGGAAAGCTGGTGGGACACTACCCAATTGCAGGATGGCCCCAGACAGCATGCAGCTTCCTCAAGAGGTGTGCCGATGGAGTAAAGTGGAACGACAAAGTAGGGGAGAAGACAACTGCCATGATGCAAGACGTTTTGGAGAGAGTGAGAGCGGAGGATTCAGTGAGGGGCAGCTGGAATGTGTCCGAAACAAAAAAGGGAGTTGTGTGGTGTGATGCAAGTAGCATCGCAATAGGAGTCATCCTGGAAGTGGGGGGTGTAGAGGTGGAAGATGCAGCGTGGCTCAGAAAAAAGAATGATTGCAGCCACATCAATGTGGTTGAACTAGATGTTGTACTAAAGGGCGTGAACTTGGTACTGAGATGGGGATTCCACGAATTGGAAATTCGGACTGATTCGGCCGCCGTAAGAGGGTGGGTGGCATCAGTAATCAGCAATCAAAGGAGGGTTCGTACAAAGGGAGGCGCAGAAATGATAGTGAAGCAGCGGTTAGGAATCCTCAGAGAGCTGGCCACGTAGTTTGGCTTGAAACTACAAGTAGTGTTTGTGCCTTCAGAAAAGAATAAGGCAGATATGCTGACCAGGGTGAAAAAGTCCTGGTTGGTGGCGGCAGAGGATGTACAGAGCGTGGCGGCTGCAGTGTGTTGCCTGGCGGGCTCAGAGCTGAGGGGGTTGTACAGCATGCACCATATGGGTGTAGACGGTACTCTGTTTCCAGCGAGGAAAGTGGACCCTAATGTTACCAGGGAAAGTGTTCAGAAAGTGGTGCGGAGCCTGCGACAGATGCCAGTCTACAGACCCTCCGCCGACTGTGCATGAGGCAGGGAGGATTCAGGTTGGAGAAGATTGGAAGAGGTTGGCGATAGATATGACTCATTATCGGGGAAGGCAGTACCTCTCAATGGTCCACTTGGTCCAGGACGGATGGCAATATAGAAGGAAATGAGGACGGAGCTGCGGCTGAAACTGTAGAGGTCCTCAATACAGTATTCCTGGAGAGGGGGTCAGTTGATGAGCTGTTGATGAACAACAGCACAGTATTTCACTCAGGGCAGTTGAAAGAAATGCTCGACCAATGGAATACCAGACGTTTCTTCAGAGCAGCATATATCGCCTGGCAGGAATGGGATTGTGGAGCGTCACCATCGTACAATCAAAACCATGGCTGAAGGGGGAAGATTTCTCCCATCCAAGCAGTGTTCTGGTACAATATGCCGCCAAGGTCAGGACAGGCTGGGGAGATGGTCCCGCAAAAGGCTGTGCTTATGTGTGTGTAATTCGCGGTGAAATCCGAGTTAAATAATATTTCATTAAACTGTTCTCTATAACATGTATTTAGCACTCCTTTCTTATTTGTTAGACGCAAT
>NC_068988.1:86930310-86931230 GCF_001194135.2 Octopus bimaculoides
ATAGCGGCGGCGGCTGTGGTGTTGTTGTTGGTGGTGGTGGTGATAGGGTGATGGTGGTAGTGATGTTATTGTTGGTGGTTATGCTGGTGGTAATACGTCGTCGTCATAGTAGTAGTAGTAGTAGTAGTAGTAGTAGTTAATTAGCTTCAAGTCAACCTTGAGCGAGCACACCTTGCTAGTAGTGGTAGTGGTAGTGGTGGTAACAGGAAGGCACTGCTGTTTGTATGACGTCGCTGATGTAGTAGCAATGATGATGGTGTTGGGGTGACGTTAAGGGTTGTGGTTGTGGTTGTGGTTGTAGTTGTAGCAGCAGCAGCAGCAGCAGCAGCAGCAGCAGTAGTAGTAGTAGTAGTAGTAGTAGTAGTAGTTTTGGTGGTGCTGGTCACACCTTGTTTTTAGTAGTGGTAGTGGTGGTAATAGTAGGGCGGTGTTGCTGCTGATGATGATGATACGTTGTTGATATAGTATCGGTTCAGGTGGTGGTGGTGGTGGTGGTGGTGGTGGTAGTGGCGGCGGCGATGTTTACGGTGGTAACATGAATAGCAGCAATAACTGTAGTAGTAGTAGTAGTAGGTGTGGTGGTGGTGGTAGTAGTAGTAACAGTTGTTGTTGTAGTAGTCGTTTTAGTTGTTGTTTTAGCAGAATCTTCCAGCCAAGCATGACTACTTCAAGTCTGCCAAATTCCTCACCTAAAGAAACCTATTTCAACTGTGCCAAACGCTCACGTCATTTTTATCATCATCCTCATCATCATCATCATCACCATCAGCATCCCTACCACCACCACCACCACCACCACTACTACCATTTCCATCATCTCCGTCGTCACCACCATCACTACCACCTCTACCATCCACCATCACTACTACCACCACCACCACCACTACCACTATCACTAACACCACCACCACCACCACCAC
>NC_068988.1:86937124-86938856 GCF_001194135.2 Octopus bimaculoides
CTTCACAGGTTAGCCAACGTCGTGTGGCGCCTTCAGTATTCCAGCTACACGGAGCTGGTCAAGTTGCGTCCGGCTCGGCCCGCAGCAGAGGCAAAGAGAATGGGCGGCGGTCAAGCCTAGCGGCTGCTGATGGCTGCTCATGCGCATAAGGGGCTTCCGGCAGGCCTTCGGGAAGGCTCTAATCACTGCGCATGCGTGGATAAAAATCACAAAATGGCGACTGGAACCAGACGTCACTACAGCATATTGTTTACAAATATCGACAAGACGTGCTATCTTCAGGATGCTTACGACAAAATGTGCAGTCACGCACAAAAGGACAGCTTTCAAATCCTTGTTTCTTGACTGGGTGAAAAATGATCAACTGTAAACCTCTATAACTTTTTAAAAACATTTTTCTGGAAAAAGTGAAATAACTCCAGCAATTAAGCTTGGAAAAAGTATATTATTGTGCCAAATTTTAAAATTGTTGATAAACTTAAACTTTTGAAATGCTGGCAGCCAGACCAACTAGATCCAAAAATTCAGTTCGTAAAAACATACTTAAGTGGAAAAAAAAAAAAAAATGTAAACATACTGGCCAGTATGGGGCTCGAACCCACGACATTCGCGTTATTAGCACGACGCTCTAACCAACTGAGCTAACCGGCCATTGATAGCCATTAGCTATAAAAATTAGTAACAATACATATGAATGTAAGCTACAACTTTATGCTTTTGCAGTCAGGGTCTTGACAATTGTGAGGGAAGGAAAGAGGAAGAGTAAGAGAAAGAGATAGAAAAGACAGAGAGAAGGAAACAGTTATGTAGATATGGCTATACACTATATAGTGTATGTTTTTTGCTTTATTTATTCATTTGTGTTTTTTTTTTGTGTTTTTTTTCAAAATAGTCTGAGGACAATATTTATGATGGTGACGTAGATTCCTTTTCTCCTGAGGATTTCCAATACCAATTAGATTTTGCGATTGTTAGCCTTTTCCTTGACCTTCCTTTGGCTTTCGGTTCGTTTGAGACTAAGTGATCGATGGTTATCTTTGCTGATAACTAATTATTAATTATTAATCTTTAACGTGTTTACGACTTAAAGCTCTTTACTGTTGCGTTGAGAGCAATCCAATTGTTATCGGTGGAATTATTCCAGATGCAAATAAACGTTTGTGAAGCGAAATATTTCCACAGAAATTATATGAGACCGATGGAGGAGAAGTGAGCGAATTCCTTGAGTATTTGAGGATATTTTTGGAGGAGACACAAAGAGAGGTTCACTCGGCATTTCCTGCTTTGAAGTGTTATACCCACTACTGAATCTTATTGAAAATCGAACAAAGATCAAAAATATTTCTTTATTGTAATGCTTATGGTCACATTAATATGGTTGTCCTCTAAAACAGGGGTTTTCAAACTGTAGTCCACGGACCACAGCAGGTCCGCAAGGACAAGACAGGGGGTCCGTGGACAGCAAATACTTTTTATGGGCAATTTGATTTTATATGTTTTTTAATCGAAATCTTTTAATTGACAATAAACCTATTTGTTAAATACGGTTAAATAAATAAATGTAAAAATATATGTTATTTTAAGCAAATATTTATGTATAAATTTCATAAGCGTTTATAAGGGGGTCCCTAAGGTAAAGCCTGAAATATAAAGGGGTCCGCAAGTTAAAAAGTTTGAAAACGGATCTTTTTTAAAACGGGGGCCACATTTTTCATTAATGTTTTACGTAGTG
>NC_068988.1:86939995-86941768 GCF_001194135.2 Octopus bimaculoides
TCAAAAATGAGTATAAAATATATGAGAAGAGAAGAGGACTATTAATAAAATAAAATTGAAATTAAGATTAAGAATGACATTCATAGTTTACTGTTATTTCTTGCATGCGCACGTGGTCTTTTCGTTCCGTTCTGGATTCGCACTGATAATATACCAATTAGGCCTGCATTTCTTTTATCTCACTAATACAATTTGAAAAAGTATGATCAAACAATCAGATAGAAAGCTTCGTACAAGTAACCAGTCTATGTACACATGTACCTCTCTTCAATATATATCTCATCACAAACCTTATGGTCGTTAGGAGTGCATCCTAACGACCATAAGTTTGTGGTGAGGTACATATCGAAAAGAGGTACATAAAAAAAAGCTAATTTCAAATTAATAAGGTATGCCAAAGACATTGGTAAATATGCACTTACTTTAAAAAAGATGGCCAGTATGGGGCTCGAACCCACGACATTCGCGTTATTAGCACGACGCTCTAACCAACTGAGCTAACCGGCCACGTGGAACGTAAGTGATATAAGGACTATTATGTAGATACAATAGCATAGATTACAGTTGTGTGTGTTCATAGTCCATCTTCTTGTGACACTTGAGAGAGAGAGAGAGAGAGAGAGAGAGAGAGAGAGAGAGAGAGAGAGAGAGAGAGAGAGAGAGAGAGAGAGAGAGAGAGAGAGAGAGAGAGAGAGAGAGTTACGGGCATAGATAGACACATTGAGTAATTTATGTATACATTTGGTTATTGCTCCATTTTCACAGATGATTGCCGTCACTCTGAGCCGCTTCGTTGTCTATGGCAGTTTTGACTTCTCGTCCATGACTTCTCAGATCACCATTCAGTCCTGCTGCAGATCCGCATGGTTTGAAGCATAAGTGATAGACGAAAGCTGTAGCTTCGACTGGATTTATGGAACGTGATCTTTGTGTACTGCCGTGTCTTTTCTGGCCTGAAACGGATTTGCAAACTTTTTCACATATCACTCTTGTTGAATCACCTGGAAGGATGTTACATACAGTTGATCTAACGTGAGACTTCGAATGGTTGACATACCCAATCTTAGAGAGGAATACACGGCCATACGTAACACTCTTCCAGCATTTTATATTTTTATTGAGGTTCTGATGACAGCCTTTCCGAAGCCAAGGCGATCCTCTTCAAAAGTTTTATAATCTTCGCTTATGCGTTTCCTCCGCTCAGATCTCTCCAAAGCTAGCTCTTCCCAGTTCTTAACACTGATCTGCAATTTCTTGGTTGCCTTTTATGCAGTGTTTGTATCTTTTTCGTGTTTTGTGCTGAGGACGCTTTCCAATGCACAGCTCGTCACGGAACTGCTGCTTTGGAATCCTGTTATCTTCCTTACACACAATATGACCCACCCAACGCATTTCATTACATATGATTAGTGGCTGGCGGTTTGTGCTTAGTTGCCTTTGCACGATCTTCTGTGTGAGATGTTTTACTTTGACATTTGCTGAGTGTGAGTGTCAAGCATTTTGTCTGTATGTATGTATGTATGTATGTATGTATGTATGTATGTATGTATGTACGTACACACACACAAACATATATATACCTATATATATTTATAATATATATATATATCATATATGAATACAGGTATATATACATATACGTCCGCAAATCCCAAGTTGACATCTGCTCTTCTCGCCATTCTCGCGAACTCATTTCACCCTTTTCGGATAAACTTGTGACTGGTGACGAAAAATGGATCTTCTATCGAAATGTTAAACGTCGTAAACAGTGGC
>NC_068988.1:86942855-86949818 GCF_001194135.2 Octopus bimaculoides
AATTTGAACTCAATAATTACTTGAGAGTGCACGAGTAAAGAAAAAATGTGTTCTATGATTGTTTATTATTTCATTGATTTACTGTTGAATTATATAAAAGTGATTGGCTTTGCCTTACAGATCGAAACTATCGATGCTTGTCAGTTGTACTGCAGTTTAAAACATGAGTCGCTATTAGTCAATAATATATTTCAGTCATATTTCTAGTTTATATCGTGTAATGACATATAAAAAAGTGTTGCTGTGAGGACTGAATTTTATTACAGTAAAATGGCATATATATAAAGACAAAAACAAAAAAAAAAAAGAAAAAGAACACGTTGGCCAGTATGGGGCTCGAACCCACGACATTCGCGTTATTAGCACGACGCTCTAACCGACTGAGCTAACCGGCCACTGAAGAATTCGGATAAAAATAAGCATGAACAGACGATTACGTAGGCTACAACTGTACGTGTTTACAATTTGTATTGTTTGACAGCTGGTGGATGAGAGAAAGGGGGGAGAGTGAGGGAGAGAGAGAGAGAGAGAGAGACAAAGAGAGGGGAGAGAGAAAAGGGAAGAGAGGGGAAAAAGAGGGTGAAAGGAGAGAGATAGAGAGAGAAAGGAGACAAGGAGTAAGTAATAGAGGAGCAGAGATAAAGAGAAAGAAAGACAGAGAGGCAGAGATAAAGAAGAGCCAGACACAGATTAAGAGATACACTGTGTATCTTTTATTTTATTTTATCCTATTTTATAAAATAGCGAAGGACAGCGTTTATGACGCTAATCATAAAGATTAGCGTACCAGATTCCAGATTATAAAGGCTCAATGTAGTTTCCACATACTGTTATACTTGGAGATGGTCATATTTTGCCAATCAAACACACGTACTGGTAATTTCTTCAGCTTTATTTCTTAATTTTTTCTTTTTTTTTTGTTTCTTTGTCAAAACTGTTTCGGCACGCATCCTGTGACCTCTTCAGTGACTCTTTATCACATGTGTCGGATCTTTCTGATTTGACGGGCAACACTTCTCATTAATGTTTTATGTAGTGTTTTTGGTACCAAAACACTTTCAAACTTCGTATACTTGTATATTTTGTATTATAGAACAGGTAAAAAAATTTGTATTCGAAGTTATTTCATGTAAAAAAATTGTCGTATTTCGGTAATTTCAACCAATCACTGACGTCTATTGAGGTGAAAACAATTACTGCCGTGGAATGTAAACAACGGTGCAAAAATTATTGTTTATAAAAACAGCAGTAACTGTATTCAGCTGAATAGACGTCAGTGATTGATTGAAATTACAGAAATATGATAACTTTAACATGAAATAACTTGCAATATATAAATTTTTGTTAAGAAAGCTAAGAGAAAAAGATGTTTTATATGACACATTCTACCAGTATCCCAAGTTTGAAATTGTTTCGTTAAGAAAACAAGTGTTGCCCGTCAAATCAGAAAGATCCCATGTGTCTTCTCTTGTTCTGCTTAGTACATTTTCTGGGCTAAGCTAGACAAGAAGAGACGCGTGGGATAAAGAGTCACTGAAGAAGTCATAGGATGTGTGACGAAAGAACTTTGACAAAAAATTACAAATAATAATAATAAAGCTGAAGCCACGACAAGCAGCTGAAGCTAAGACAAAAAATATACTGCTGATATATAACACCAACATATAATTCTGAAGTAAAGATTGAATATAAAGTGCTTGTGATTAACTGATAAAATATGAACTTCCCCAAGTATATGACCATTCCCAAGTATAACAATATCTGTTTCAATACATGATTTCGCATCAAGAATCTTGCAAAACAAATACATAAACGTGACTAAGTTTCGACATAGAATTCTCATAAATAAACCAATATAATTTCCACTTTCCCTGAGGATTTTACATAGGCAAACTGTCTTGCAAGACTTTCTGAGAGGCACACCAAGACGGAAAGTTACTTTGTATTTTTTACTTGTGCGGCCTGCCTGATGATGAATCTTATCTCATGCAACCTGCTTCTCGAAAAAAGGTGGCATATGCCTTCCTCGTCTGCTGTTGTTTTTACCAACTTATTATAGCTTTCGTCTTGTTATGAAATAATAGATATTACTTGTATTTATTGACATCTAACGGTAAATTTGTGAGTGTGCTTAGCATTGACTTATATCTTTCTTTTTTTTTATCTTTTACTTATTTCAGTTGTTAGACTTGCAGCCAAGCTGGGATACCGCCTTGATCAATTTTTAGTCGAATGAATCGACCTCAGTATTTTTTTAAAGCCTGGGACTTATTCTGTCGATGACTCTGGCCGAACCGCTAGTTTACGAGGACATTAACACATCAACACTAGTTGTCAAGCGGTAAAGGGAGACAAACACAGACGCAAAGACACACACACACACACACACACACACACACACACACACACACACACACACACACACACACACACACACACACACACACACACACACACACACACACACACACACACGCACACACAGGACGGGCTTCTTTCAGCTTCCGTCTACCAAGTTTACCCACAAGGCTTTGCTCTGACCGAGGCTACAGTAGAAGTTACTTGCTCAAGGTGCCACGCAGTAGGACTGAACCCGGAACCATGTGATTGAGAAGCAAGCTTCTTACTATACACCCATGCCTTCGCCTATAGTCTGTGAAAATTTATACTCGTCTCGGTTATATCTGCATTTATGTTGTCTCATTAACACAATTTTAAATAAGACATAGTAAGTAAATAATGAGCTTGTGTGGACCTAACTACATCTTCAATGATTAGTTGTACGTTCACCATAAGTTTTGTGAAGAAACTCTCGATATTTTACACACTTTGACGATGTTTATCAAAAAAAGCAAAAGCAAAAAACAAAAGCAAAAAATAAAGAAACAAGCAAACAAACAAGAGTCTGGAAAAAATTAACTTCATATTAATGAAATACGCCAAAGACGTTTAAAAAGAAAAGCCTTCAGAGAAAATCATAAATGAACCCACGACATTCGCGTTATAACCAACTGAGCTAACCGGCCACTTATGTGAACCTTGTATAACAAGTGTTACATAGACATGACAGCATAGATTACAGTGGCGTGTGTTCCGTAGCCAATTTTCCTGTGACACTTGAAAGAGAGAGAGAGAGAGAGAGAGAGAGAGAGAGAGAAAGAAAAAGAGACTGACAGATAGACAAAGAGATAGAGAAGTAGGGACATTGAAGGAAAAATTTTTGAGGAGTGGGGGGGGGCAGTCGATTAGATCGACTCTAGTATGCAACTGGTACTTAATTTATCGACCCCGAAAGGATGAAGAGCAAAGTCGACCTCGGTGGAATTTGAACTCAGAACGTAGAGACAGACGATATACCGCTAAGCATTTCGCCTGGCATGCTAACGTTTCTGCCAGCTCGCCGCCTGTGCAACCCATATATATCTGGAAGCGAACCAATGGGCTATATATATCTGATATGGTAACCAATCGGCTAATCCCCAGAACGATATATGGTGGTTGAAAACATCGAATCTACTCAACGCACTCATACATACATGACGGACTTCTTCCAGTTTCCGTGTACCACATCCACTCACAAGGATCTAGTAGGCATGGGGTTATATTTGAAAGACACTGGTCCAAGGTGTCACGCAGTGGGATTGAACCTAAAACCATGCTATTGGGAAGCACACTTCTTACCACACAGTCATGCCTGCGCCTTTCTTAACCTGAATTCGTAAAAAACCTTAGATACTTATCTAAAAGAAAAATAAAAAGAATGAAGTTCATTGGTCCGTTTTGCGCTCGAACCCAAGACGCTCTAACCAGCTGAGCTAACCGGCCGAATGCGACAAACGCTGATAAAAGTTCTTCTATTGACACGTATATATCTAGACTTTGAACAGCGCGATTGTGTCGTCAGATTCTGTCTGACATTAGAGTTAGGGGAGGAGGAAACAGACGAAAGAAAGGTGTGTGGAGGCAGATAGGAAAGTGGGGATCAAAAACGAGGGAAAGAGAAAGTGGAGCGACAGAGAGAGACAGGCAGAGATAGGAACACTTGGTGGTGTATTATATAAATGTGTATAATTTAGAATTGTAAGTCAGATATTACTAAAAGCTATATACGTTTATATAAAACATTAACAAATGTCTCTATGTTTGTCTATCTGTCTGTCTCTTTGCCCGGTTGAGTGCCCTTCCAGCTTTCGGTCTATCTGTCTTATCTTCTGCTTCTCTGTTCCGCCATCTCCGTCATGGAACAGGTCATGATATTTTCGGGTTCCCAGCTTTAAGATTTTGAGAAACTGACGTGACTGAAGATGAAATTATAATTCTATACTTTAGTATACAAGTTTTCAAGCTGATACCCCAGGATGGCCTCAATAAAATGACCGAAATAATAAAACAAAGAAACGACCATTATTCGCCTGCTTTTACAAGGAAAACTGATTTCATACAAGAAAATATCTAACTACATATTCCCAGGTAATTTAGCAAAATGATGAAAGCTGTTGAACTAAATGTTTGTAAGGTAGATTCAGTGGAACTTTTCCGTTTGAATCAGAGAGGCTGATTCTTTCAATTACCCTAAGAACCCGTTGGCTCCATTGATTAACGTGAATGTCATGGGTTCGAGGCCCTATAGTGGCTAATGATAATTAGGGTGAGACCTCAGCTACCTCAAGAGAATGGAATGTATCGTCTAATTATGTACTTTGAACATAAAAACTGGGGATTAAAAAAACAAAACAGAATAAGTCATTCGTTAGCATGGGGATTGAACACACGACATTCGCGTTAGTAGTACGATGCCCTAACCAACTAAGCTAACCAGCAACATGAGAACGATCATATCTGAAAGGATTATCTAGAAACAACAGCACAGGTGCATGTGTGCACATTCAATCTGTGGGCAATAAAGAAATTGGTATTTCGTCTGTCTTTACGCTCTGAGATGAAATTCCGCCGAGGTGAACTTTGCCGCTCATCATTTTCGGGGTCAATAAATTAAGTACCAATTGCGTACTGGGGTCGATCTAATCGACTAGTCCCCTCCCCAAAAATGTCGGGCCTTTTGCCTCGAGTAGAAAAAAATCAGTTAAAGCAGTTAATGACGTCGGACACTGACGGAGATAGTGGAACAGTGAAGCAGAAGATAAGACAGATAGACAGAAAGCTGGAAGGACAATCAGACAGGCAGAGAGACGGACAGATAGACAGACATAGGGGCATTTGTTAGTGTATTATATAAATGTATATAGCTTTTAGTAAGTCAGTTAGAGGAATACGACCGGTGGTAGCCAGGACATCTTCAAGCTGTTCCGTTTCTCAAACCTGTCAAAGTAGAAGTGGTTGACACTGCAACTTTCTATACACAGGCCCAATCGGGGGCTGGTGTTCGGGTGGAACCTACTCCTCAGCTTCATAGGAATATATATCTTATCAAGTATTTATTAAAATTTTGGATAACAAGCAGTTTACTATCGTAGATAAAGTGAAAAGAAATAATTCTAAAAAAAACAACATTAAAGTAAATTGCAATAGAAATCAGAAATGACGACAGTCTCTTGCATGTCGAATAATATTGGTAGAGTCAAATGGCTCATCTCAAAAAATGGTGTTAGCCTGTATAGTCTGTGTGAATCCACAGAAAGAACGACACCACTTCCCGTCAGTTTTTCTCTGTACAACTCATTAGAAGCCCAGGATTATTGCATTGTTCACACAAGAGAGGTTTCGGTCAGTAAAAAATTGGAATGTGTATTTTGAACATAAAAAAGAATACGTCATTAGCCAGCATAGAGATCGAACCCACGACACCCGCGTTATTAGCACGTCGCTCTAACCGGCAGAGATAACTGGCCACACGAGACCGCTGTATCTGAAAGTGTTATCTAGAAACATCAGCACAGGTGCATGCGACCACAGTCAATCTGTTACACTTGAGAAAGATCGAAGGAGGAGAGAGAGAGATGGAGCGAAGAAGAGAGAGAAGAAGAGACTGTTACCGGGGTTGACATATTGTGCAGTGTTTATATACATTAATTATCGCCCGTGTGTGGAGAGAGATGGGAAGAGAGAGAAGGGAGGGGAAGCTTTCGTACAAATATGTTGGAAACTATGAATGCAGTGGCTGCTTTGATTTTACTCTTCGGATGTGATCCAAAACGAGGCAGATACATATCTAAGAGGAAAAAAGACAGTGGAAACAAAACGAATTGGTCAGTATGGGGTTCGAACCCACGACATTCGCGTTATTAGCACGACGCTCTAACCAACTGAGCTAACCGGCCATCCTGCTCCGTATTTCAAAAGCATTCTTATATTCACACATTTTACTAAACTTAGACGGAACAGTTGGGTTGTTAACAGATTGTGTTGTCTACTTCAGTTTTGACAGTACGATCGAAAGAGCGAATGACAAGCAGTTAAAAACGTGAAACACTGACGGAGATGGAGGATCAGAGAAGCAGAAGATACGATATATAGACAGAAAGCTGGAAGGACACTCAGACAGGCAAAGAGACAGATAGATAGACAGACATAGAAACATTTGGTAGTGTATTATATAAATGTATATAGTTTTTAGTAAGTCAGTTAGAGGAATAAGTCCGGTGGTAGCCAAGACATCTGCAGGCTGCTCGTTTCTCAAGCCTCTCCAAGTAGACGTGGTTGAAACTCTGTAGCTTTGTATACACTGGCTCAATCGGGGGCTAAGGTTCGGGCGGAACCTACTCCTCAGCTTCATAGAAATATAATTCTTATAAAATATTTATTAAAATTTTGGATGACATGCTGTTTATTGTCGTAGATAAACTGAAAGTAAATAATTCTAAAAACAACATTAAAATAAATTGCTATAGCAACCAGAAATTAGGACAGTCTCTTGCATGTCGAATAATATTGGTAGAGTCAAATGGCTCTTCTCAGAAAATGGAGTTAGCCTGTATAGTCCGTGTGAATCTGCAGAAACAACGC
>NC_068988.1:86949884-86951204 GCF_001194135.2 Octopus bimaculoides
GCTGTTATGCCACGGCATGTAAGCCATTGAATTGCTTTCTGAGTAATGTTCATTGCCGAGTAGAGTACATCCGAACGGTGTACCTCAGCTACTATTCCTGAAATACTGAACGCTGTAAAGTCATCTATACACATTTTCTATGGAAATTGTAGCTTGCACTGATTTTATTACGATGTTTCGTTTCCGAGACGTCAGATTTAAACAAACAATGAGACCGATGGTGAGAAATATGGTTCATGGGTGTATATGCCATATTTCAGGAGTTTTTGCTCCTTCATGAGCACCCATCTAACGCATTAATCATCTACGAACTCATTGCTCAAACGGCCATTAGATATACCAGAGTAACGTCATTGGATATATTCGAGGGTGGAAAAAAAAAGAAAAAGAAATGTTTACTTAAACATGCTGTAATAAATGCCCTAATATTGATGGAATACAATTATCACACTTGTATTTGGGAATAGCCCCAGACTGAGCCAGTGTATACAAAGCTACAGAGTGTCAACCACATCTACTTTGACAGGCTTGAGAAACGAAACAGCCTGAAGATGTCCTGGATACCTCTAACTTGCTAAAAACTATATTCATTTATAGAATACACTACCAACTGTTTCAATGTCTGTCTATCTATCTGTTTCTCTCTTTGCCTTCCAGCTTTCTGTCTATATATCGTATCTTCTGCTTCTCTGATCCACCATCTCCGTCAGTGTTTCACGTCCTTAACTGCTTGTCATTCTCTCGTTCGATCGTACTGTCAAAACTGAAGTTGACAACACAATCTGTTAACCCAACTGTTCCGTCTAAGTTTAGTAAAATGTGTGAATATAAGAATGTTTTTGAAATGCGTAGCAGGATGGCCGGTTAGCTCAGTTGGCAAAGAGACAGACAGATAGAGAGATATAAAAACATATGGTAGTGTATTATATAAATGCATATAGTTTTTAGCAAGTTAGAGGAATAAGGCCGTTTGTATCCAGGACATCTGCAGGCTGTTCCGTTTCTCAAGCCTGAAACTCTGTAGCTTTGTATACACTGGCTCAATCGGGGGCTAAGGTTCGGGCAGAATCTACTCCTCAGCTTCATAGAAATATAATTCTTATCAAATATTTATTAAAATTTTGTATAACATGTAGTTTCCTGTCGTAGATAAATTAATAATAAATAATTCTAAAATCTACATTAAAATAAATTGCAATAGCAACCAGAAATGAGGACAGTCTCTTGCACGTCGAATAATACTGGTAGAGTCAAATGGCTCTTCTCAGAAAATGGAGTTAGCCTGTATAGTCCGTGTGAATCCACAGAAACAACAACACC
>NC_068988.1:86951560-86955639 GCF_001194135.2 Octopus bimaculoides
TGTCACGGCATGTAAGCCATTGAATTGCCTTCTGAGTAGCATTCATTGCCGAGTAGAGTACATCCGAACGGTATACCTCAGCTACTATTTTTGAAATACTGAACGCTGTAAAGTAATCTCTACACATTTTCTACGGAAATTATTGCCTGCACTGATTTTATTACGACCTTTCGTTTCCGAGACGTCAGACGTAAACAAATAATGAGATCGAAGGTGACGAAAATGGTTCATGGGTGTATATGCCATATTTCAGGAGTTTTTGCTCCTTCATCAGCACCCATATAATGCATTAATCATCTACGAACTCATTGCTCAAACGGCCATTAGATATACCAGAGTAACGTTATTGGATATATTTGAGGGTACACACAAAAAAAGAGAAAAGTTTACCTAAACATGCTCTAACAATGCCCTAATTTTGATGGAATACGATTACTACCGCTTGAATTTGACATTCATATTGGGGAATCACAGGTGGAATTTTTTCAATCCTACAAGCCCTCATACATATCCATTGCATTGAGTTCTTTTGGATTATCCCAAGACAAGACTGGACTGAGTTAAACGGAAGACATTTCGTACGACTTTCTAAAAATCCAGTTAGTAGAGCCATTTGTATAAACAAAAGAAAATAAAGGCTGAAGTCATTGGCCAGTATAGCGATCGAACCCACGACACACACGTTATTTAACTATGGAGTCCTTTTGCATAAGGTATGTATCCTTACGTCCTGTCTGACATGATCATTATTGTGAGACTTGTGCTATCACAAGAGAGGTTTCGGTCAGTAAAGACTAGAATGTATCGTCTAATTATATACTTTGAACAAAAAAAAAAAAAAAAAAAAAAAAAAAAAAGTAGGAATAAAAAATAAATGAAATACGTCATTGTTCAGTTTAGGGATCGAACCCACAATATTCGCGTTATAAGCACGATGCTCTAACCAACAGTGCCACACGAGATAACTGTACCAGAAAAGATTATGTAGACACAACAGCAGAAGTGCATGTGTCCACGGTCAATCTGTTACACTTGAGAAAAAGCGAGGGAGGAGAGAAACAGAGAGAGCGAAAGAGAGAGAGAGAAGTAGAGACTGTTACTGGGGTTGACATATTGTGCAGTGTTTATATGCATTAATTATCGCCCGTGTGTGTGGAGAGAGATGGGAAGTGGGAGAAGGGAGGGGAAGTTATCTCACAAATGTGTTCTCAACTATGAATGCTTTGAGTTTACTCTTCGGACATCATCCAAAACGAGACGGATACATATCTAAAAGAAAAAGAAAAGGTGGAAACAAAACGCAATGGCCAGTATGGGGCTCGAACCCACGACATTCGCGTTATTAGCACGACGCTCTAACCAACTGAGCTAACCGGCCATCTTCCGCTTTCTTATATTCACACATGTTAATAAACTTAGACGGCACAGTTTGGTTGTTAACAGATTATGTTGTCGACTTCAGTTTTGACACAATGATCGAATGAGAGAATGACAAGCAGTTACAGACGTAGAACACTGACGGAGATGGTGGATCAGAGATACAGAAGATACGATATATAGACAGATAGCTGGAAGGACACTCAGACAGGCAAAGAGACAGACAGATAGACAGACATAGGGGCATTTGGTAGTGTATTATATAAATGTATATAGTTTTTAACAAGTTAGAGAAATAAGACCGTTGGTATCCAGGACATCTGCAGGCTGCTCGTTTCTCAAGCCTGTCATGGTAGATGTAGTTAAAACTCTGTAGCTTCGTATACACTGACTCAGTTCGGGCGGAAACTACTCCTCAGCTTCATAGAAATATAATTCTTATCAAACATTTATTAAAATTTTGTTTAACATGTGGTTTACTGTCGTAAATAAAGTGAAAGGAAATGGCTCTGAAAATCATTGAAGAAAATTGCAACAGAAACGGGAAATAATGTCAGTCTTTTTACATGTTGAATCATATTGATAGAATCAAATGGTTCCTTTCAAAAAATGGAATAGACTCGTATGGTCCGTGTGAATCTGCAGAAACAACAACACCACTTCTCGTTAGTTCTGTTCTGTACAACTCATTAATCGTTCGGGATTATTGCGTTGCTTACATGTAACTATTGGCTGTCGTGTCTCGATATGCAAGTCGTCGAACTACCTTCTGAGTAGTTTTCATTGCTGAGTTTAGTACATCTGAACGACGTACCTCAGCTGTTATACTTGAAATACTGAACATGTCATCAGAACGTACTGTATTGCTAGTTACCTATAGGGATGACTTAATGAGGGAGATGTGTATGGTCTTTTTATGAAATTTTCCGTGTGCTACTGTCGGCACTCCAGCTTCTGTCGGATTTTACTTTGATTTTTCGGTAAATTTACTTACATAATTTTAATGCTTGTCCTTTGAAATTTTCCCTGCAGATTTTCTTTCATGTTAATTACGAAAATGAGATTCATTTGTTTGGTGAAATTAATTATAAAAAAAATGTTAGGAGACTTTTCAAGTTGTAACATACTTTGGTTAACATTAGTCAATCAGAATCCTTCACATTTAACAAAATTCAAGAAGTAAAAGGACTGGTGCAAATTTCTAAACATCCAACTAGTAAAGCCATACTGAATATACCTAAAAGAAAACGAAAGATATGAAACCATTGGGAAGTAGATGACTCGAAGACACTGTATTTGCATTATTAGCATGAAGCTCTAACCAACTGAGATAAACGGTAAAATCTTCCGCTTACTTTAAAATCGTAGTGAACACGATGTGATGTACACTTGAACGTGTTTGCAGTCAGTTTCTTTTTAATACTTAATCGGAGTCAGACAGACAGAGAGAAAAAGGAAAGGTGATTACAGAGATACATATAGAGATATATGGAGTGGTGCATTTATTTTGTTTTGTATTCATTTTGTTTTACGAAATAGAAAAGGACAATATTTGTGACAGCGTATTGGAAGTAATTTCCATTTCTCTGAAGATTTCGAACACCAATTAGCTTCAGCGATTCTTGACGTTTTTGCCCAACCTTTAGCTTTCAGTTTGTACATGACTGTCAGTTTTATGCATATTTACGACTCAAAATATCTAAAAAAATACTGGGTTCAAAGCAGTCAATTTGTTATTAATGGAGTCTTTCCCGGATTTAGATGAACGTTTATGAAACGAAATATTTCCTCAGAAATTATACAAGAGACCAATGGAGGGCATCAATGAGTATTTGAAGGTTTTGTTGGAAGGCGAAAAAAACATTTTTTTTAATAAAAAGTTTACTTAGACATGCTCTGATGAATATCATCATTTTTGATGGAATACAATTATTATCGCATGAATTTGACGTCCATATTGGGAATCACAGCCGGAATTCTTTTTAGTTGTGCAAGCCCTCACGCACATTCAGTGTTTTGAGTCCTTTTGGCATTATACCAAGACAAATCTAGAGTTAGACAAAAGATGTCAAGCCTGGCGAGTCAGAACCATTTGTATATATACAAGATAAAATAAAAATTGAAATCATTGGCCAGTATCGGGCTCGAACCTATGATATGTGCGTTATTTTATTTGGGATTCCTTTTGCATAAGTTATATATCTTTGTCTCGAAACTAACATGATCATTGTGATGAGACCCTCTGCTACCTCAAGAGAGGTTTTGGTCAGTAAAGAATGGAATGTATAATTTAAATATGTATTTTCAACGTAAGAACTGAAAAAAAAAATATGTATATCATTAACACATCTTCGAAAGATAGAGAGAGAGTGTGACAGATAGAGAGAGAGAGAGAGAGAGAGAGAGGTGTTCGTAAAAAATATGTTAACAACTATGAATGGAGTGGCTCTTCGAATATGATCCACAAGGAGGTGAATGCATATCTAAAACAAAAATTGAAAACAACACGCGCTGGCCAGTATGGGGCTCGAACCCACGACATTCGCGTTATTAGCACGACGCTCTAACCAACTGAGCTAACCGGCCAGCTTGTCCACTTTTTCATAAACATTATTATATTCACACATTATTATATTCACACATTATTATATTCACACATTATTATATTCACACATTATTATATTCACACATTATTATATTCA
>NC_068988.1:86956034-86959283 GCF_001194135.2 Octopus bimaculoides
ACACATTATTATATTCACACATTATTATATTCACACATTATTATATTCACACATTATTATATTCACACATTATTATATTCACACATTATTATATTCACACATTATTATATTCACACATTATTATATTCACACATTATTATATTCATACATTATTATATTCACACAAAAGTTAGACGGGACAGTCGGGTTGTTACCAACAGATAATGTTGTGAAACCTAACAAGTAAAGTAGCTAGTTTTGACAGAAAAATAAGAGAGAATGAGCAGTAAGAGAAGTGGGGGACTAACGGAGATGATGACTAGGGGAGGAGGAGAGTACAGGCAGAGAGACAGCCAGATAGGCAGCCATAGAGACACTGGTTGGTGTATTATATAAATGTATATAGTTTTTAATGAGTTAGAAGAATAAGGACCGATGGGAGCCATGACATTTTTAGGCTGTTCCATTTCTCAAAGTCTGTCATGGTAGATGTGGCTGACGCTCTGTAGCTTTGTATATACTACCTCAATGCGGAAGCTGGAAGTTCGGGTGGAACCTACTCCTCAGCTTCACAGGAATATAATTCTTATCAAACATTTATCAAAATTTTGAATAACACGCTGTTTACTGTCGTAAATAAAGTGAAAGTAAATTGTTCTAAAAACATTGAAGTAAATTGCAACAGAAACCGAAAATGATGACAATCTCTGCCTCATATATAGATTAGTTGAATTACACTGTGGGGTTCCTTGGTCGTCCCTAAGTGCCGTTTTCCGCATGTTTGTCAATTTCGTTGTTATTTATTTTTTGATAATTGTAATTTTTTAAAAACGTTTTTTTATCCATGATTATTTAAATACTCTCTGTCCTTTGTCTTTAAACTGTCCTGAATATTTTAAAGCTCTCCGCTCCTATGTTCAACACAGAAAGTATTATTGTTGTTGCCATTAAAGCATCGACTTTGCACAATCATTAAGACGCAGGATAAAAAGTAGTTGGCGGCATCCTGAGATCAAATACTGCTGTGGCAAACTTTTCATTTCATCCTTGCGGGGTTCATAAAATAAAGTAGCGCCCAAGTATTGAGATCGATACAATCGATTAACCATTTCCCTAAAATTGCTGACCCTAAGACAAAATTTGAAGCTTTAAGGCGGTGAGCTTGCAGAATCGTTAGCACGCCAGAAAAATCCAACAGTTGCATTGAAAAGGTTCTGTCTGCATCATTACCACTGAGCTGCAGTCTCATGTTGGTTGTGAGTTTCAGCTTTTGCACACTGCTCCATAGGTAGGACGACTTTATGCTGGCATTTACCTCATCAGCTTTTGTCCCCTTTGGAACCATGGGAAGGGTTTGTCTAAAGTCTCTTGCAAGCAAGACTGTAGCACCTCTCACGAACCTGGTGTTGTGTCTTAGATCCTGAAGAACCATGTCAAGAGCTTTAAAGGAAACCTTATGGCTCATTGTCACCTCATCCCAGATGATCAGCCTGAATTCACCCAGAAGTTTGCCTTTTATAGAACCACAACTGATGCGGCAGTTAGCCTTCTCTTTCTTGGACAGGTCCAAAGGAAGTTTGAAACAAGAATGAGCTGTGCGGCCACCACTTAGCAGAGTTGCAGCTATTCCACTTGACGCCACAGCTATGGCAATGTGTTAGCTATATACGCTGTCATTTCCTCGATGTCATAGCTGATTTCTCGTAGGTACTCAATTGCGAGATTGTTTGCTGCCTCCTCCGGTTGAGGCAGATCAAATGTGGCAGTGCTTTGACCTCCCATAGCTTGTACCCGGGTGTCCAGGTCAAGTAATGCCTCATTGTAAATGGTGTTATTGAACGTGTCAATTTCCGTTGAAGTTTACCTTTGAATCCTTTGTAGGATGCCCTTTGCCATTCTTGTTTTGTGGGTCGCCAAATGCTTGAGAGGTTCACCTAAGCCACATGTCATCGGCAAACAGATAACATTGGCATAATTTGAAAAAAGCTGTCAAAGTGGTTTCTGGTGGATTCAGAACTACGTTTCGAGCATTGTCTTCTGTGAAATATACACGCTGGCCATTTTCAAGATGTACAGGTAGATTCACAACTGTTGCATGTCGCTCGTGGATTTCGAAGCTCAGGATATGCCACACTACGTCGTTAGAGGAAATATATTGCTTAATTTCATCTGCTTGCCTTATATTGCTTAATTTCATATTGCTTAATTTCATTCATTCAACTTATATTGCTTAATTTCATTCATTCAACTTATATTGCTTAATTTCATTCATTCAACTTATATTGCTTAATTTCATCTCCCTGCCTTCCCTCCTCTTCAAGTCCAAAAACCGCCATATCTGAGCCTTTATTGATGTGTTTACATACATGTTTAATACTTTTTACAGTCGCATGGCTCAACATTAACATTGGGCCTGCAATGTTTTAGACAGTAATGGACTTTAGGGCACAATCCACCTGTTGTCAGTTTCCATCCCTTGACCATTAACTTTGTGCTTGGTTGTGTTTAGGGTGATCAAAGGAATGAATGGATTATTTCCCTTGGCTGTTAAAGGAAAATATATGGATGTGGACCCCTTCTAGGGACCCTAGCCATCCAGTTATAATTTTTTTTATTAAACTTCAGTGAGCCTAATAACAAACTGGATGTTACTTTAACGTGTTTGCAAAGTTTCATGAAAACTCGTTAACGGGTGTAAACGGCAACTTGACGCAAACAGACATCCAAATAGACAACTTGCGTTTATATATGTATAGATTATTTAAGTTTATTCTTCAGTTTGATATTTTGCTGCATTATCTCCTGTAGTCAGTTTATTATCTATCTATCTATCTATCTATCTATCTATCTATCTAGCTAGCTAGCTAGCTAGCTATCTATCAATCTATCTACACACATACACACACGCACGCACGCACACACACACACACACGCACACACACACACACGTTAACTATGAATTCTATTCATTTACTCTTTCAGACGACTATTATGCAAATACAGAAAAAATCCCACGCTATCCGATTTTTTTACCTGTCGTATTGACCCCATGTTTACGTAGAACATGAAAACAGCTTCATTAAAGTTGCGCGACTGTTTGTCTTTTATATCAACGGTCATATATGTATGGCTACTAATATATACTCTGTTTAGGGTAGTTCATATTCTATATGTTAATAATTTCATAATTCAATGTACCTATTACATTCTTATAAGTGATTTATCCATCGATATCTCATATATATATATATATATATATATATATATATA
>NC_068988.1:86959302-86964817 GCF_001194135.2 Octopus bimaculoides
ACACACACACACACACACACACACACACACACACACACACACACATACACACACACACACACACACACACACATACGTTCTAAGATTGTTGTTTTATGTTTTCAGACAGAAATAAAAGTGCCATAACAGAATAATCTGAAAGAAATCATACGATATTCCATCGATTCTGAGAATTCACCAACTCTAAACTATGACAGAATATATATAAACTCTAACCTATAATATCATCTTCAGTCTGTTCCTCCGCGGATTCAGAATGTACACCAACACTAAATGATAAGAGAATCCACATTGTGTTACCCCGCGTTGGGTGCCATATGTGCGGAGCCCACATCTTTTTTGTTCAAGTTAAAAACATATATTTCGTAAACTAAAAAAAAAAGGTAATGATCATCAGAAAAATATTTATGAATAAAATACTTTTCAATAAAAATATAAATTTTTCTCTGTTTTCTTTTGATTTCCTCAACTCGATTGTGATATAAACTTCCTGTGATGTACGTGGAATATATCATCAAAAATATGCATTACTCTGTAAGTTTTGTAGAAACAAGTTCGTAGCTGTGGTACTGAGTTATAGTTCCTGATATATGCGTTTAAGTATAACTTTGCTAGGTTAGGCATTAATTTTTTGGTGTTTGCAGGGCAACAAATGTACTGATAGACTTCCCAAAGTTAAACGAACATCTCTACTCATAAATTTCTGTTTGGAAAACCTTAAAATAATGATCATCGTTTTACGATTTCTAAATTTTTAAATACCAGAGATCCTGAATTTTTAAAATGACTGGCTATTTTGATCGTTTTTAATTCTAGTTGTGGAACGAACAAACATTTCCACTCATTAATATCTCTTCTGCAAATTTTCAAATAAATCATTGAATGTTTGTTGGCCTTTTGTTCCGTGTTACTTTTTCATATAACAAATTTTCTTATTAAATTTCTAATTTTCAACAACTCTTAGCATATCAAACTGTTCAGAAACGTGCAACAAAATGAATACCCGCCGTCAGGCATCTACCGTCTTCTGAACGTCTTGCTTCCCTGGGCATGAACACATTGAAGCTCTGACGTCTGGCAACTAACTTGATAGACACCCACCAGATTATCCACCATCTTTCCAACAACAACCCTGAACACATTTTTGAATTCCATATGACAAACACTCGTGGACATGCTTACAAAATCAAAAAACAACACAACACCCATGACTTTCGGTAACATTTTTCACGCTCAGAATTGTTGAAGCATGGAATAAACTACCCGCATCAGTCGTCAGCTGTCGAGACACTACGTCTTTCAAAACTTCCATGCTTCCTGAAATCCGCCAAAAGTACACCTGATGGCTTTTTTCTTTTTCTTAGTTGTAATGCACCTGAGCACCGTAAAAGAAAAGGCAACATTGGCTAAAACAGTATATGATATACTTTTAGGATCTTATAAGACGTAATGGTCATTGCTTGAAAGCATTTGGTCACAGGTTTATTCAATCTTGGTAATAAATAATTGTTTCTAATTTAGGAAGTGGTTAGTCAGTTATATCAACCCCCAGTATATGACTGATGCATTATATTGACCCCGGTTGTATGAAAATCAAAACTGACCTAGGAGGGATTTGATCTCGGAATGTAAAGAGCAAAGTGTTTCTTCGACATTCTGATGATTTCGTCCACCTACCACCCTTCATGGGAATAAATAATATCATAGTTACATTCCTTACAATGGCAATTCAAATACATATCTTACAGAAATACCGTTGCACATTACTGCATGTTATGTAACAAACCGAAGCACGCAAAGTGAAATAGAGATTTATGAATTAGATTGTAAATGCTAACAAAAGTTAAAGTATACCATAAATTCGAAAAGAAAAAAAAAATTTATGCATAATTGGCCAGTATGGGGCTCGAACCCACGACATTCGCGTTATTAGCACGACGCTCTAACCAACTGAGCTAACCGGCCATTGACGACATACACCCTTTTTTATATATTTCAAATGTAGTCATATGCCAGCGTATTATTCTCTTGTTTCTCTCATTCACAGCGAGGTGGTGCTGTTTTATATAGGTCACACGTTTGCCAGCATTCTCTCCCACTCCTCTCTCTCTCTCTCTCTCTCTCTCTCTCTCTCTCTCTCTCTCTCTCTCTCTCTCTCTCTCTCTCTCTCTCTCTCTCTCTCTCTCTCTCTCTCTCATTCTCTCTCTCCCCCTCTCTCTCTCGCTGTCCATGTGAGAGTGTATGTGTGTATGTATGTGTGTGTGTGTATGTATGTATGTATGTATGTATGCATGTATGTATGTATGTATGTACATATTTATTCCTTTATTCTTTTATATGTTTCAGCCTTGAGGCTGCGGCCATGCTGGGGCACTGGATATATAGACAGGCAGATAGATAGATAGATAGATAGATATGTATCCGTATTTGTCATTCACTAGATATTCTGCTAAGAACGGCGGAGAAATAGTAGAACTTTGTACGAAACACTTATTTCGTTTTTTAGTGACGCCCCTTTGAGTTCAAATATTGCCGAAGCCGACTTTATCTGTCATTTCTTCTGGGTTGATAAAATAGTATCAGTCAAGTACTAGAGTCCGATGGAACCGATAATTCCCGTCCCACTATATAAACAGTATCATACCTACGATTAGAACTTCGATGGTTTTAATTGGCCGAATTATAAGTGCAGTAGACAAAATGTTTCGCGGTATATGTTCTTGCCTTCTACGTTCTAAGTTCAACCCCCACCGAGGTCAACTATGGCTTTCATTCTTTCAGTATATCAAAAAATAAGTACCTGTCAAGTACTGGGGAACTATGTTATCGACTAAACCCATTTCCTCAAAATACTTTGCATTGTACTTAAATCAATAAAATAATAAATGCGCCCTTTTAAAGCCTAGCCAGGTTCATGGGCCCGGTTTCCCGGTTTCAATGGCATATGCGTTACCCAGCTGGACGGGACGCCAGTCCATCGCAGCTTTACTCATCTTTGCTAGCTGAGTGAACTGGAGCAACGTAAAATGGAGTGTTTTGCTCAAGAACACAACGTGTCGCCCGGTCCAGGAATCGAAACCACAATCTTACGATCATAGTGCTGACACCCTAACCACTAAGCCACGCGCCTCCACTGTACTTAAATTAGAAACAGTTATTTATCATATGCTTTCAAAAGTTTCGTGCAAGATTCTACTACACCACCAGGGTCCCCACCAGATTGCTAAGGTTTGTGTGTAGCATTATTCTGGAAGTATTGAGTTGAGGTTATATGCAACACATCATGCCCGTTGCCAAATTTTGGTGCCTGGGTGCCTGGGTGCCTGGGTGCGTCAGAATATTCTGGATGGTTACTAATTTGTAATAATTCTAAGTTGGAGTTTCGAAATGAGTATGTTACTGTAAATCTGAAGGTGCATCATTGAATAGTGAGGGCACAGTACCGTCCAGTGCTCTCCCTTAGCGACGAGCATGCTAAACATATGTAACAAGGGTGCGAGAGTTCGAAAGTTTCGGATGAATCTTTAAATATCAGAAAAATATTTAAATATCTTTAAATATCAGAAAAAGAATCAAAGATCCTTTTCGTGCCATGGACTAATAAGGCTGGTTTCCCAGATCCTCTGGAGTATATATTAACCCCCAACACTCTGAAAGGGGTGCCTGTCCGTCGCAGGATTATTCGTTTTTGTCAACTGAGTGTATTTGAGCAACGTGAAATGAAGTGTTTTGTTCATGAGCACACGGCATCGCCCGGTCCAAGATTCAAAACCACAATCACGAATGCAACTAGTAAGCCGCACGCCTCTACTCTCTATATTAAACTGGCACTCTGTCGATTACGACGACGAGTTGATGCAATGAATGGAATAGCCTGCTCGTGAAATTGACGTACGAGTGGTTGAGCACTCCACAGACATGCAACTCGTTTTGCCAGCTGCAACTAATTTTGCCAGGGGCAACTCATTTTGCGAGCTGAGTGAACTGGTGCACCGTGAAATAAAGTGTCTTCTCAGACACACAACGTGCGCCAGGAATTGAACTCACGACTTTACGACCGTGAGCCGAATACCGTAACCACTGAGCTGCGTCGCCTTTGATTCTTCCGTCACTTTGTACATCGTAGAGTGAAAGAGGTGAGAAAGTAAGAGAGAAATACAGAAAGACTTAAATAGCACAAAAGTATATCAGTTGCAGAAGAAAATCGTACAGCTGGATACGCATTTCTGCCTTTTTGAGCTTCGTCAGTAGCAAGTACCAGTTAGGAAACTACAATGCAAGACAAAATCCTTGGCCAGTGATATAGAAAACCAGTGTGTGAAAAAGTCTCTGTTGTTGCAATTAACCGGCCAACTGAAAAAAAATTCGTTTTGTGCAATAGAAAAAGTATTAGATTAAATTAGCAATCTGTATATCAAACTTAAGTACATCACGGAAAGCTACATTAACTGTGGTATTCATCGAGATATAATATATATTATGGATGTATTGCCTAAAAAGGCAGACATGCGCGTCTAGCTTTCTCATCAACACTGATATGTTTTTGTGTTATTTAACACAATACGTCCATAAGAGATATTATTTCTGGACGAATATCGCAGTTACTTTGGCTTTCCGTGATCTATTTGCATTAAGTATGGTCTACAGATTGCCAATATGTATGCGTGTGTGTGTGTGTGTGTGTGTGTGTGTGTGTGTGTGTGTATACGTGTGTATACGTGTGTATGTGCGTGTATGCGTGTGTGTGTGTACGTACGAATTCTGCATAACTTAGAAAACGGTAGTGTTTGAAATTTCGTAGATAGACCTATAATCCTGTCACTTCCTTAGTTACTGGCGGTGCCCCAGCATGTCCACAGCCTTTAGGTTAAAACACATAATAGAATAAAGAATAACATATACATACATACATACATACATACATACATACATACGTACGTACGTACGTGTGTGTGTGTGTGTAGGTACGACTAGATACGCTCGACGTTTCGGCTCTAATGCTTATCGCATTAAACTCTCACCGTCGCTTGACAATGTGTTTGCTTCATTTTTTGTCCTATAAGCTGCGCCTTACATGTAACGTCATGCGCTGCCGAATACTGAAACATTTCTAACAATTGGGATAAAGAAGTGTCAAGTTGTCTCCAATATCTTTTCTCTTTACATGTACATGTATATATAAGTGTGTGTACACAAACATACACACACACACACACACATATATATATATAATCAAAATAAGCAACAAGGATATCCAGAGGTAATGCTGTACGATTGTTTCATGCAACTCCATTTAATTGAACAATGTAATTATTGCATCATTATTCTTATTTTGATTTTAATCACCTTACTTTATATATTGTATGGATAATACCGTACTAAATTCTGGTGCCTAACCTTAAGTACCATATTCACCTGAGTATATATGTATATATATATATCTCTTTTACTTGTTTCAGTCTTTTGACTGTGGCCATGCTGGAGCACCGCCTTTTAGTCGAGCAAATCGACCCCA
>NC_068988.1:86965932-86970086 GCF_001194135.2 Octopus bimaculoides
AGAGAGAGAGAGAGAGAGAGAGAGAGAAAGAGAGGGAGATACATTGGTACTATATTCATACACTAGTACATATGTACATACATATATGCATCATTATTTTCCTTGTAAATGAATAATGATTCAAAAGGTCTCACTCGCATAACTATACAACGATACGTCAACATCTTCAAAGGACATGCTTCTATGCTACAAGGTAGAACCAAGATAAATAATCAGCAGACGATAGTGTCGTTAATTTCGCTAAGAATAGGGCATGTTATGTCGAAATATCAGTTATATAAACAATTTATTATTTAAAGTGATAGGAATATTTTGTTACAAATTCCGCATTGAATGACATTCTTAATTTATTTGACACACGGAAATACACGTAGATGTATATATGGACACATACACACACATGTTCATACACAGATGCTTATACCAAGACATGTACTCATGCACATGTGCACATTCAGACGTATATATCGACACACACAAACACACAAACTCACAAACATACAGACACACATATACACACACAAACATGCAGGTGGATGTATGGACACACAGACACACGCACGCACAAACACACAAACACTTACACACAGGCGTGTAAATGGGTACACACGTACACATATGCATGCACACATAACAGTGCATATATGGCCACACATACGTACAAACACACAAATGCATATATTTGAACATACACACATACACACACATATACATACACACACATATACATACACACACATATACATACACACACTCATATGTGGATAAACATATGGGATACATACACTGATACATACACTACCGCATGCTTCCCCCTCTCACTCTATCACACACACACACACACACACACACACACACACACACAAGCACTCACACACGCACACAAGGAACTATACATACATACACACACACATACACACACGCACTAGTACACATAGAAACACAAACCACTGTCGGTATATTAGCAACACACGTGACAAAAAGGTGATGACGTTTTAAAATCTTGGCAAATCAACGTCTTCCCGATTGTAATTCATTACGCAGAGAAAGAGAAAAAGGAGTGTCCCGACAGACTGTCAGCGGAGCTACTCTCCAGTTTATATCTTCATATTCAAATCTCTTCCTCTCCCCGTCTCTCTACCATTCGGTCTCTGAAATTCTGTGCTGGATTCTGCCAGCAGTTGCGTGCAGAAACACACACACACACATGCACAAACACACACACACACACACACACACACACACACACACACACACACACACACACACACACACACACACACACACACACACACACACACACACACACACACATATATATATATATGTATGTATGTATGTATGTATACATACATACATACGACAGGCTCCTTTCAGTTTCCGTCTACCAAATCCACTCACAAGGCTTTGGTCGGCCCGTGGCTATAGTAGAAGACACTTGCCCAAGGTCCACGTAGTGGGACTGAACCCAGAATCATGTGGTTGGGAAGCAAGCTTCTTACCACACAGCCACGCCTGTACCTGTATTTATATATGCATGTATATATATGCGTGTATGTATATGCATGCATATATATATATAGGCGCATGAGTGACTGTGAGGTAAGTAGCTTCCTTACCAGTCACATGGTCTCGGGTTCAGTCCTACTACGTGGCACTGTGTGGTACTTTGGGGAAGTATCTTCTACTATAGCCTCGGGCCGACCAAAGCCTTGTGAGTGGATTTGGTAGACGGAAACTGAAAGAACCCTGTTGTATGTGTGTGTGTGTATGTGTGTGTGTGTGTGTGCTTTTGTCACTGTGTCCCCCATTATACCGCTTGACAACCAGTGTTAGTGTATTTACATCCCCGTAACTTAGCTGTACGGCATAAGAAACCGATAGAATATGTGTCAGATTTTGAAAAAAGAAATAGTTCCTGTATATCACATGTGATGTACAGGACCTATCTCCCTGATGTCAACGCATCATATATGCTTCATTTTGCCAACTTTTTCAACCACCAGATCAGCTTGGGACTTTGGAAAGGAAATCTTTATTTTACTCTCATCAAACAAAAGCTATTATATTTTCCAGCATACAAGTCGAATTTTTCAGGGCAAAGTTTAAAACCAAAACTGATAGACTTATACACCAAAACGACTTAAGCGGACCAAAAATTCCAAGTGAAAAGTAGCAGGATTCGGAAAGATAAGGGTGATGTCTGAATGATTACACTACATGCTTACACTATATACTACATCGGCTTGTATTCTGGAAAAGGTCTGAAATCAAGCATGAACGTTTAAGACAGAATTATGAAAATGCTTTGAACAAGTAAAGAATCAAAAAATCAACGCCGACGGAGGATGCAGTCGAACAGGCGACCGAAGAATCGTGACAGCTATCACCCATGCTACACCTACCATGTACTCGTACGAACAATGAAACTACGGAAGTGTTGGTGTTTCATCATCGCATATAGGCGTGACTCCCCGGCCACTGACTGCAATGACAACGACCATCTTTGATATCTTGTATCGACAATCCACATTACAAGAGGAGATACCAAGACAATAAAGTTTTACAATGGCGCTGAGGGTGCACTTATCCCATTATCAGTTTTTCGCAATATCAACATTTACAGGGGAAGTCCTTATTTTATCTGCCCCGAGAGCATGAAAGGCAAAGTCGTCCTAAGCGGAGTTTGGACTCAGAAAGTAAAGACGGACGAAATGCCGCTAAGCATTTTAAGCAGCGAGGTAACGAGTCTGCCAGCTCGTCGCCCCTCACTTTTCCCAATATCTATATCTTCGCTGCGATTTGGCAGAATCGTAAGCACGAGGTCTCCTTTACCTTTTATCCTTTCGGAGCCGATAGAATAAGAACCAATTGAGTACTGGGGTCGATGTAATCGACTTACCTCCTACCACGAAGTTGCTGGCCTTGTACCAGAATTTGAAACGAATGTCTTTGCTGTGAAGGGGCTCGATCTAGTGATGATCTAAGACCACTGATACTTTTTCTCAACTTCAGGAGGCTGCGGGCAATCCAGTCTGTAAGAAACCACTTTACAGCTGACCAAACCAGCTTGTTTTTCACAGGGTGTACTCTCTTAGCCTTTGTCTTCCTGGTCACATTCACAAGGTAACAATAATACTGTGTAACATGATTTTTGTCCTTGGGTAGCAACTGCTATTTCCTATTTGCTTACTGCTAGAAAGTATGAAAAACGGTTAATGTTTCCTTCAACCTTTGCTTTTGTTACATTTATTCAAACCCTTAAGAATCCCTCTCAACACATGACTATGATGCTCCCCAACTACTCCTGCTCATGATCAGAGATGCACATAGTGTCAGTCATTATGGGACATGTTCAAGTGGTTAAGGTCAAGCAACTGACAAGCGAATCTGTGGTACTGAGCAGGATAATTGCTACAACGATATTTCTGCTTCAGCAACTCAACGCTGTATCTATCTGAAATATAAGGGAAAATAGTTCAGTTTCAAATCATTGATGCGCAGGCCACAAGAGCAATGCTTGAAGGGAATGGTAGTCATTTCCTTCGATTTCGAGATAGAAAGAAATTGGAAATAACATTTACTGATGAAAGACAAGAAGATAATAATTAATAAATATTTTGTTACACAGTGTGATTGACCAATGACAGGACATATGAACTCAGTGTAGGTCTACAGACTGTTTTTTTTTGGAGCCAACTGCTGATCAAGGGGGTTCTGTCAAGTTAGCCTGTGGCGAGAAAGCACAGAAATATCGAGTGTGAACAGGGATATAATTGGTAAGTCTTAGTGAGAGACAGGCTGCCTATTTGCAAGGAAGACTCGCAGACTGGGTTGCTTCTCACTTCACCAGGAAGTTGCAAGCGCGACTGCACTAGACACATCATATCGCCATGTGTGTGTGTGAGCATGTGCGCGAGCGAGCGCGTATGTATGTATATACACTCACTTACAAACATTTAAGTATTCACATACGTACCCACCACACCCACCGCACCCATCCATCCATCCATCCATCCATCCATCCATACATACATACATACATACATACATACGTACATACATACGTACATACATAAGTCAATCCATCCATCCATCCATGCATACATACGAACACATTCACACACATATGCACACGCCTCATCTGGGATAGG
>NC_068988.1:86970496-86971251 GCF_001194135.2 Octopus bimaculoides
AAATTTTGCGCATGCGCATTGTTTTTTTTTGTTTTTTACTACAAAGTATTGTAGAGTCAGTTGGGCACCGACTGTGAGAAACGCAGAGCTCCATGACGCAATTCACACTGCTAGAAATTTGGAAACGACATGCTGTATTGCTTGGCGTTCGCGCCGGAAGCTCCAATACGAACATTTCAGAGTGTTTGGGTGTCAATCTGAGGAGAGTACAGAGAATTCGGAAAGAGCTGTAGAAAGCTCATTCTGATTGACAACGATCTCTCCAAGCAAATCAGTTCCATCGCCAGAGACATGGGAGTGTCTCAGTTTCTTATCAGGCAGACATTCGGTGCATGAAGACATTCGGTATTCCTCATACAAGATGAGAAAAGGCTAGTTTTTATCCCAAGCTATCAACGACAAGAGGAAAGACCGCGCTACGAAGCTTTTGAACAAACTCAAGCATCCCCTGCAAAGGAACATGCTTTGGCTTTTCTCAGACGTGAAAAATTTCTGCCAAGGTCAAATGGGGAACACACAGAACTGTTGGCCTGACGTGTCCCTAAAACATGTACCTAAAGTGATAAAAATCAAACATCCAGGCAACATCATGGTGTTTGGAGTGATCACTAGTGATGGCGACGTTATACCTCCATTAATTTTTCCACATGGCCTCAGACTAAACACTGATGCCTACATCAAGTGCCTGGAGGAGGTAGTGCTGCCCTGGGTCAAGAGAGTGGCTGCTGGAAGATTCTATGTCTGGCAACAGGACT
>NC_068988.1:86971797-86972217 GCF_001194135.2 Octopus bimaculoides
TGTGTGTGTGTGTGTGTGTGTGTGTGTGTGTGTGTGTGTGTGTGTGTATCAAAATGTAACCACATGTAAATCGTTGGTGATTTTCTTCCTCCGTTTTCCTTTTCTATTGGACTTTCCTGTTTCTGAAGAAGAGCGTTGCTCGAAACGTTAAACCATCTTTCTTTCCTTCCCGGAGCGTTTGCTAATACTTTACATATACCACGTCCTCGCGTTGTTGCATTTTCGTGTTTGTTCTTTTTTTTTTTGTTTGTTTTTTGGGGGGGCTTTCAAGTAAGTTTTATCTTAATAATTACAATGCGCACTCTGCTACTATTACTATCATTTCCCTGTCTATCTCTCTCCTTCTCTTGTTCTTCATCCTTTCTGTTTTTCTCTTCCACCCTTTCCCTATTCTTCTCTCCCTTTCACCGTTCCCTCTCT
>NC_068988.1:86972869-86974468 GCF_001194135.2 Octopus bimaculoides
ATATATATATATATATATATATACTTAGCATAGACATATAATATTTATATAAATACGTGTGTGTGTGTGTGAAAGTGGCAATACGAGAGCGCATGCGCCTGTGTGTGAGGCTGAGTGAGGGCGCGGCTTCAGGGTGGAAATGGAAACAAGGGTGAGTGCGATGGCTGGGTGTTTATATGTGTGTGTATATATATTAAAATAGATGTACGTATATAACTGTATATACATATTTATCTTACACACACACACACACACACACACATACGCACATATCTTATACATATACCAGTACATACACACATACACACATATATGTTTATATGTGTGTATTGATATATGTATAAGATGTGTGCGTGTGCGTGTGTGTATATATATATATATATATAGACACACACATATAGGTATATACATACATCTATATATACACACTCACCTATACACTCACCCTTGTTTTCATTTCCATCCTGAAACCGCGCCCTCAATCAGTCTCACACACAGGCGCACGCGCATGCACGCATACGCGCTCTCTTATTGTCACCTGCATGCACGTACACACACACACACACACACACATATACATACACACAGAAACTTTTTCATCATCATCATCATCATCATCATCATCATCATCATCATCATCGTCGTCGTCATCATCATCATCGTCATCATCATCTACAACATAATCACAGGGAAGAATTGGAGGTATGCCAAGAGGTGCGACTCTGTACGTCTGTGTATATGTAGGTGAGCCAAAGTATTGGTTATACTATTCCTGTTGTTGCTGTTGCTGTTGATGTTTTACCTACAGCCCTCATCAACTAGGTCCTATCATCAAAAACTGTTTTTTGTTTTCATCCTCCCGTCTGCTATTGAGAATTAATACTCCTCATACTATATTCCTCGGCAGGTCCTTCCTTTTATTAAAGAGAGTAAGCTACTGTTTGAGGAGGAGACGGAATAGAGAACAATATGAATATGTAGAATAGTGGAAGAGGAGGCGAATTGGTAAGGTTGGATGGTGCACAAAGGTCAACATTTCGATCCAACCATACCGTTGCTACAACCAGCAGTACACGAACAAACAGACTCACTGCTTGTAGGGGCAACCAGCATGGCAAGATCTACGAAACCTTAGACTTCTTTGAACCATTCACTTCTCGTGGTGGGCTTTTGTGTGCTTGAAATATATAAATTGTTAGGTAACTTTCCCTTTTCTCTTATTGTAAGAAGCTCTCCGTGTTTATTATTTGTTATTTTACTATTTTTACTTTACTTTACTCTCTTTTACTTGTTTCAGTCATTTGACTGTGGCCATGCTGGAGCAGCGCCTTTAGTCGAGCAAATCGACCCCAGGACTTGTTCTTTGTAAGCCTAGTTCTTATTCTATCGGTCTCTTTTGCCGAACCGCTAAGTTACGGGGGCGTAAACACACCAGCATCGGTTGTCAAGCGATGTTGGGGGGACAAACACAGACACACAAACATATACATATACATACATGTATATATATATATACATATACATATACATATATACGACGGGCTTCTTTCAGTTTCCGTCTACCAAATCCACTCACAAGGCTTTGGTCGGCTCGAGGCT
>NC_068988.1:86975610-86981206 GCF_001194135.2 Octopus bimaculoides
GACGTCGTAGCAGGTGCGAGTTGCGAGAGACTAACTTGGTAAGTAATACTCTCCCCTTCACCTAACTTCCTGCTCTTCATTCAAACATTCGCCGCCGCCGTTTTCTCCTCCTCCTCCTCCTCCTCCTCCTCCTCTTCCTCCTTTCCTTATTCTCCGTCTCTCTCCTCTTCACGTTACCAGCTCACTTTCTACTTGTTTCATTCAAACACCAGCACTCCCTTTCCACTATACTCCCTCCCACCACCACCATCACTACTCTGTCTAAACCGATATAAATTTACGCCATCAACATTGTTTGTGAAACCTGAGTTCTCTTCAGTGAGCGTTCGCATTTGCGGTAACAACGGAGGTTATGTTACAGTAAGTGAAGGTGGTTAGAGCGTCGAGCTCACAATCATGAGGTAGTGAGTTCAATTCACGGAGCTGGTGCGTGTTGTGTTCTTGAGCAAGACACTTTATTCCACGTTGTTCCGGTTCCCTCAGCAGTAGAAATGAGTTGCGACGTCACTGGTTTCAAGCTGTATCGGCCCCTTTGCCTTCCACTTGGATAACAAGAGGAGGCTAGTTGTGCATGGGAGGCTGGTGTACTGATCTTCCAGAAAACAACCTTGCCCGTCTTGTGCCTCGGAGGGGATCTTTCGGCACTACTTAAAAACAGAAGTCCCGAACAGTGCACGCTTGTTAGGGTTAGTTTTAGGGTTAGGGTTACTTTTAGGGTTCTAGTTAAAATGCCTTTTCTTCTACCATAAGGATCTCCCAGACACACGACTCAGATTAACTACATACGCGTTTCGAGATTAAAGTAAAGTTGTATTTACCTATTTCTCATCTTCAATGCAGCATTTCAAAATATTAATTTGAGAGTGTTAGGATTAAATATGCACGCGGGATTACTCGTAACACACACGTGAGTATTGAAGATGAATACGTGTTCACATTCAGCTGTATGCTTTTGGAAGTGTTGGTTGAATATCAGTTATGCGATGACGCTTGATCGCGTACATATTTAATCCTAACACTCTCAAATTTATATTTTGAAATGCTTCACTGAAGGTGAGAAATTAGTAAGTAAATATAACTTTACTTTAATCTCGAAACGCGTATGTAGCTAATCTGAGTCGTGTGGATGCGTTATTATTTTTTTTTTTTTGCCTACGTAAAAAAGTGTGCTACTGTCTTGATCTTTATGGTAGAAAAAAAGGCATTTTAACTCCTGTTTCTAAATTTGGTGCGTGACGAAGCAATTAGCTGACCCCTAATTATAATTATGATTTTGGGATCGATCCGGTATTGGACAAGGATTCTGAATTATTTTTTTACTTCATTTTTGAGAGCGGTCCGGTTAATTTCTAGTATTTTCGTTTGTGAGAGCAGTCGAGTTTATTTCAGATATTCTCATTCTAAAAATCATCTCTGGCTAATCGTTGAGAGGACGTTGGTGTGGCCTTGGCGGAGGTGTGCGCTCTCTGAATGCTCTTGTTGTTGTTGTTGTTGTTGTTGTTATTATTATTATTATTATTATTATTATTATTATTATTATTATTATTATTATTATTATTATTATTATTTTGTTTTGGCTCAAGTCCGGTCTTATTCTTGGTAGGATTTTGTGGGTAGCGGGTTACTACCTGTAACCTTAGATATCCACACGTCTTCGGCAGTCTTTCAAGTGCTTAGAACCCTCCTGATAATCTTCGCTGTCCCTAGGAGGCAGACTTTCTGTAGGAGCTCTACAAGACATTCTATTTCACTTTCCTTCAGCCATTTGTCTATATCTTAGCTTACTATTCCCAACGCACCAATTATCATAGGCACTACCTTTACTGTTCGCAAGCTCCAAATTGTTCCTATCTCAAATTTTAAGGGATTGTACTTTCTTTGTTTTTCTTCCTCTTTCTTTACGATCCTGGACTCAAGCGAGTATGATGGGTCGATAAGTAAGAAAGTTCACTTTTCCTAATCAATGATTGTAATATCTAATCTACTTTTTTCTAACTTCTTGTCCTTTGATAAGTGTTATGATCAAAGGTCATTTTCGTACATTTGCCATTCAATTTGATAATCGGGTCATTCAAAGTCGCGAAAAAAATTAGCGCCATGAAGTTAGTCATTCAAATTCGTTTTTCGACTATTCAGTTTCGCACTTCGGTCAAATAATTTAGCATTTACATCATTCAAATCAAAATGTCCGTCGAGAGCGTTCAAATCAAAATGTCCGTCGAGAACATTCAAATTAGTCGGAATGCGAGGAAGCTTTTTTTTGAGCATTCAAATTCGTTTCGGAGCAATCTATCAAACACTTCGAGCAATCAAATTAGCACGATAGTTGTTTTGGTTTTATCTCATGATCATTGTTATCATAGTCATGTGTTTTCATCCATTGTTTATGCTTTAAGCGCTCTATCGTGCCCATGTCTTTTCTACTATTCTTTTATTTTTGCATAGCTACATGTATTTATTGTTAGAGACTTCATGAATTTGCATTCCAGCCTTTTCAATCTTTAAAGAAACTCACAAGTACAACAAATGCTCATTTTCTTTGATTTTGAATACATTATGTCATGATATGTGTTCTTCCTTTGCGCAATATGTCTTGTTAGGAAAAGTATATATTTTTTTGATTTTGCATTTTTTCTTTCATCGGGGAAAAGGTGCTATGTACACTAAGATAATCATTGATTTACAGTCTTGATAAGGAGAGTTCGTTTGAGAGGATTTAGCCGTCTATTTCGTGGCGGTCGAGGCATCTCGGGAAGTAGGTCTGGGTGTGTCTATACCAACGAACACAATTTTCTGGAGTGATAGCGTCGATGTTACGCCTTGCGACCTGTTGTATGACATGTGCTCGTCAGTCTTCTATGGTCGTGCCGGGTTCTTCTGCAGCTGCCCGGTCGCCAATCCCTTGCTGCAGCTCAGCACGAGCGAGGTCCCGCTTTGATAGTCGCCTTAAAGGCAGAATGCGCCATTTCCCTACGATTAAGAAACGGCGAATTGGGAGGCAGGAGTTTCGGACTGATCCGTGGGTCTGCGTCAGCTGGGAGCTCGGCACGAACGTGTGGCCGCGCGTTGTCGTAGATCAAGTAGACGCTGGGAACATGTCGGCACATGCTCGAACTGCTTCCGCCAAGAACGCGAAAGAGTTTCGCAATAGAGTGATGAACTAGGCTGATTTCTCCCGACACCGAGAAAGTGACGTTACAGCTTTTCCCACACTGACGGTTGACAACTTGGTGAACAGGAACGCTTCGAGGAGCTAGTCCAAAAGACCGCTCGGCCCAAATGTTGTACCCACATTCCTCAATGAATATGCAATGGCCGATGACTCCCTCTTCCATCAACCACGTGCTACACTCACGTCCACACACACACACACGCACAGATTCTCACTGCTACACTCATACATACACATACATCTCAAGTGGGTATAGCACTATCTTAATTGGTTGTACACATAGAAGCATTTATGTGCGTATGCGTATATGTATGAGCATGTGTGTGTGTGGGCGTGAGTGCGTGAGTGCGTGAGTGCGTGCATGCGAGTCTAAATGTGTGTGAATATGTTGGAGGTTAATGTGTGTGAAGTTGGTACGTGTGTGAATGTGTTTGCATGAGTCTGCATGTGTGTGTGTATGTATGTATGTGTGTTTGTATATTAGTGTGGAAGCGTGGGTGGGTGCGGGTGGCTGTGGGTGTTAATGACCGTGGAAGTGTGGGTGCGTGTAAGTACGTTGTGTTTAAAATTTTGAATGTGAGGCTGTATGTAAATATGCATGTACGTATGAGTGTGAGTGTGTGCTTATGTGTTTGTGTGTTTTTGTGTTTGTGCGGTGTGAATGAGCGTGGAAATATGGGTGTGCATGGGGATCGGGGCTAAGTCAACTTAAGAGTAGCAGATGATAATTAACAAGGTGTGAACCATCATCTTCGTCAACGCTATCATCGTCCTCCTCACCGCCGTCACTACGCTCTTAACCGGTAGCATATCACCACAACCACCCCTACCACTAGTATCACTAGCATCATCACCACCATCATCACCACCACCATCATTACCAGCACCAGCATCCCCACCAGCACCACCACCACCACCATCGTCATAGTCATCATCGTCATCATCAGCAGGTGCGACAGAGGAGGTGGCAAAAAGACAAAGGTAGTTTTACAATTTGTGTGGGAATTTACATAACATCATTGTAATAAAAAAGAAATAGTAGGTGAGGAGAAAAACGATAAAGGAAGGTGGGTATACATGGTATACAAAATATGACAATATTTTGATGATGACGCAGTCCTCCTGATACAGGAGAGCATCTTACTAGGGCCAATTAAGAACCAAACAGACCCTGGATCACCTTGACCTCCAGGGGTTAAAAGCCCTTACCCAACTCTTATCCTCCAGTCGATAAAAACTGGCACTCCGTAGGTTACGAGGACGAGGGTTCCAGTTGATCCGATCAACGGAACAGCTGCACGTGAAATTAACGTGCAAGTAGCTAAGTACTCCGCAGACACACGTGCCCTTGATGTACTTCAGGAGGACAGAGAATGTGACATTGAAATACAGGTGCAACTCATTTTTGCACGTAGAGTGAACTGGGGCAACGTGAAATAAAGTGTATTGCTCAAGGACACAACTCCCCACCAGGAATCGAACTCACGACCTTACAATCGTAAGCCCTGGCCCTAACCACGACGCCACGCTCCTTCAAATTCTCCAATTTCTATGCATATACCTACGCAATCATCCACCATTTGACAAATTGACAGACGGAAAGCCGGTGTGAAATTTAATCCGGTAAGGTTAAATGAATGAAACGCCTGAGTAACACGATATGGTTGTTTTTAAAGTATGTTTGTGAAATATAAACTTTGGCCTTGTGGCGTATAGTCCACTAGTCAGGGTGTTCCACTCAAGATCGCGAGATCTTGTGTTCGATATCTGGGCTGGACAGTGCGTTGTGTCTTTGAGCAAAACGCTTCACCTCACGTTGCCCTACGACCATTTCGACATCTGACGTATGACCCAATGCACAACTGTTCAGTCAATGTCGATTTGATGGAGGGAGTGCGTTAACGTATAGTCCACACATTTGATCACTAAAAACAAATCATCGGTGTGGGATGCTCAGCAAGAGAATACGAGCACTCTTCCTTGTACTACTACTACAGCTGCTGCTGATGATGATGATGCTGTGATTGTTGTACTTGTTGTAAGTCTTGTAACGTATGCGTTCAGGGTCAAAGCAGTTCAAAACATGCTCCAATTCATCTCTGAGAATATTTAAGTTGACCATGGGAAAGAACACTCGTGGACTTTGCTGGTCCAATTATGGGACATATGTTCTTAATTGTTGTTGCAGCGTATTCGAAATGGATGGAAATTCTGTACCATGAATTCAGTGTCTGAAACAGTCATAGCGGGAGAGATTGAGAGGAATCTCTGCTACTCATGGTCTGCCTGTGACATTAGTTAGTGATAATGGACCGTGTTTCTTCTGTAAAGAGTTTGAATCGTTTATGGACTGGAGGATATATTCATTGCTCCGTATCACATCTCCTCCAACGGCCAGGCTGAGCGTACTATTAGCACATTCAA
>NC_068988.1:86983055-86984496 GCF_001194135.2 Octopus bimaculoides
AATATATATATATATATATACTCTTTTATTCTTTTACTTGTTTCAGTCATTTGATAATAAACAATAATAAACCATAATATAAACATGGCTGTGTGGTAAGATGCTTGCTTCCCAAACACATGGTTCCGGGTTCAGTCTCAATGCATAGGCATTGGGCAAGTGTTTTCTACTATAGCCCCGGACCGACCAAAGCCCTTTGGGTCTTAATCCGGCTCTGGTTGTGATTAGTATAAGGTTTCTTAAGTTGAGAAGGCTGCATGGTGCTTAACTCATATTTCATGGAATAAACGACAGGAGAAATGGCTCATAGTTAAACTTTCTATTTTTTCATACTGTTACGAGTTAGCTTCATCGAGTTGTTAATACATAAAGGTAGGTAGTAGCTCTGCTGTCTCTCGTGTCTTTGTGGTTTAGTACTTAAGTAGCCAAAAGAAAAAGAGACATAGAAAAAGAGAAATAACCTCTCTGAGAGTTAACCGAGTAGAGGGGGTAATAAAGGCGTGTTACTCGGTGAAAACCACCGAGTAAAGACGAGGAGACAACTCTAGAGAGCGCTGAAGATAAAACAGAGGCATGTTACATCTGCGATAAGTGCCAAGTAAAAGACGGGAAGAATTCTATTTAGTATTTCCTATTTAGAAACAATTTCATAACTAAATTGGGTCAAAGCAATAAGAATATTTCGTGGAGTATCTAGGTTGAACTGAACTTGACCTAAGATGGTCAGGAAGTTAACAATTGACTCTCGTAAATTTCTGAGTGCAAATCCAAAGAACAATGGAAAGAAGCTTGAAGAAACATTCAGGCTGAGGTTTCAATTCTTGGTTGAGGATCCGGTATTTAATCGCTTCAGGTGTATAATTCCAAAGTCAAATGTGTGTGTGTGTGTGTGTGTGTGTGTGTGTGTGTGTGTGTGTGTAAACGAAAACATCGAGAAATAAAGGATAAAAATATCTTTTAATTACAGCTTGGTGAGAAGATAAACTGATGAAGGTTTCATAAAATTGCCTGGATGAAACGCAAAACGATAGGCACAAATCCAAAACCCCTGCATCAATGTACTCACTACCTTACACTTACATAAACAATATTAAATTCAGCGTGTCTGCGTCCAGGGATCTTGTTCAAAACGGGGGAACCAGTTTTCATTAATGTTTTATGTAGTGTTTTTGGTACCGAAAGACTTTCAAACTTCGTATACTTATCTATTTTGTGTTATAGAACAGAAAAATATTTTTGTATTCGAATTTATTTCATGTAAAAAATTGTCTTATTTCGATAATTTCAACCAATCACTGACAAGTATTCAGCTGTTTACACTTACTCCTTTGGCAGTTTAAGCGGTGTAAAGCGTATTTAATCTCCATTACTTCTGACATTTTGCAGAGAGGCAACACACGTGTGTTCGTTTTCCCTAACCCTAACCCTAACCCTAACCCTA
>NC_068988.1:86984718-86987673 GCF_001194135.2 Octopus bimaculoides
CCATACCTTCGTTTTATTTGCTTTTTTCATTTTAAATTTGCTTTAACCCTAACCCTAACCTTAGGGTTAGGGTTAGGGTTAGAGTTAGGGTTAGGGTTAGGGTTAATTGTTTCAGAATCGTTTGTTTTTGTAGTCGGCACTTAATGTATATCGGCTGAATGGACGTCAGTGATTGGTTGAAATTACAGAAATACGACAACTTTAACATGAAATAACTTGCGATGTACGTTTTTTTGTTGAGAAGACTAAGAGAAAAAGATGTTTTATATGACACATTCTACCAGTGTCCCAAGTTTCAAAGTGTTTCGTTAAGAAAATACTGGTGCCCCCGTTTTGAACAAGATCCGCGTCCAGTTACGTGAGATGAACGTAATAACGTATTTACATAGCTGCATTGGCTCCATCTGTTGCTGTTATTTTTATAAAGCCACGATCTTTTAACAATCATTGGTTTGGTATTACAGTCCGTGGCAAAACTGAAAACGAAAGTATAAGCAATTGAAGACTTCCTTGTATTTATTGTCTGCAGGGGCGTTTTACCGCCGCTGACTGCTATTGTCGTTGTTGTTACAATCTACTTTTTTTTTTTCTGTTCCAGCGTTAGACTGCATTTTTTAAAATTATTTCCCACGCGCTGTCAGTCTGCTTCTCTGTCTCTTTGTGTGTGTGTTTCTCTCTTTCGCTTTTTTTCTTTTACATCAGCAATCAACTCACCAATGATAACTCTGTTTTACATGAATGTTGACAAAGAATAAATAGGTGCATACACACATATATACACACATATATACATATATACATATATACATATATACATATATACATGTAGCGTAGATTCGGGTGAAATTTCTCTCTCCCATTTATCATATATACGTGTATTCGAACGTAGCGGGGAACAGCTAGCCTTTGGCCGCTGTTTGGATCCTGTTGTGTCCACTACTCTGATTGGTTGGTATTGGCGCAATTTGTCTCTTACTCTGTCGTGCCAACTTGCCATGTATAAACAGTTGGAATCCCTAAATAGAATCACGTAGGACAGCCTGTTTACCACCCTCTTTTGAGCCTACAGTTCTTTATAAAAACTCAGCTTTTCCTCATTCCAAAGTCTTTGGTTCCAGACCATTAAATGTCTAGCCACTGACCACAAAGACACAGGCAGTTCCAGCGACAACACCAGACAACATCTCTACCAAGCGTTGAGACTTACCAACTTCGTCCAACAGCATTACTGCAACCTCCGTCTTCGTCGCTACCATCATGTCCTTAACGTCGTCAGCATCATCTCTCTTCGTACACAGTTCAGCAAGCAATTCACCCAGGTTTCAACAACTCACTGTTCATGAATTATTTCACCACGGATCAACAGTGAATATACGACCTGCATGAGCTCCTGTATAAGAGACCTAGGCAGCAGCATCACAGCCTCGACTTCGCGAAAGACATGTACCTGTAACTGTCTCAGTATCATGGCTGCAACTTCTTAACACAGTATTTCAACTACCACGTACGATTGACTACAAACTGATATTATTCAGCTTACTTGTGTCTATGAACTTACTTCTCACTTCGATGGCTATAGACTCTTTCACTGTCTCCTTCTTCATTGTCATCCTTAAATGTTCTTAACACGCGCATACATCTATGCTTACGCACACATGCATTTTGATCTCATGACGGACTGTCTATTATTCTGTGTCTCCTTTACCATCTGGCACTTATCTGTTCTATCCAATTCTGTCTATTGTACGGAGGTTGCAGTAATGCTGTTGGACGAAGTTGGTAAGTCTCAACGCTTGGTAGAGATGTTGTCTGGTGTTGTCGCTGGAACTACCTGTGTCTTTGTGGTCAGTGGCTATACATTTAATGGTCTGGAACCAAAGACTTTGTAATGAGGAAAAGCTGAGTTTTTATATAGAACTTTAGGCTCAAAAGAGGGTAGTAAACAGGCTGTCCCCGTGATTCTATTTAGAGATTCCAACTGTCTATACATGGCAAGTTGGCACGACAAAGTAAGAGACAAATTGCGCCAATACCAACCAATCAGAGTAGTAGTAACAACAATTCTGTCCGTGTGATGCACTAAAGAGCCATTTTCGTCACCTCACATCACACGGCCGTTACAAATTGGTGACCCGACGTAGAACACACACCTCGGCCATTACATACATATACACACTCATATATGCATATAATGCATACATACGTACATATTCACAATCAGGAACTCACATATTATCTATCTATCTACCTACCTATCTATATACACACACACATGTTTATATGCATGTATGTATGTATGTATGTATGTATGTGCGTATGTATGTACGTATGCATGTACGTATGTATGTATATACCCACACATATAAATGCATATCTATATACACACACATATGTACATACAAACATTACAAACATACGTATATACACAGAAGTACCATGGCAGCTTGTGTGTGTGTGTGTGTGTGTGTGTGTGTGTGTGCGTGTGTGCGTGTGTGTGTGTGTGTGTGTGCGTGTGCACGCGCGTGTGTTTAGACGATGATATGCTCTGGAACATGAAAGCAGCTCAAAGAATAAGTCTCGGAGTCGATTTGTTCGACAAAAACCCTTCAAGGCGCTGCTCCAGTATGACCGCAGTCAAATGACTGAAGCATGTAAAAGAATAAAAGAGTAAAAGAATAAAATGAAAGAAATCTAAAGGAAAATAAAAATAACGGAAAAAAAAAACTAACGGAAAATATATATTTTTGCGTACTTCCACTTTATTCATATTTGAAAGGTTGTCTCCTTTTAATTTTTGTAATTGCAAAGTCTTTGATCAGATCCTCAAAATTAATCTTACGTAACACATCTGCAGTCCGTGAGTGGCGTTTGGACAACAAACAATTCAGCTGAAGAAGCTGCAGTTGTTGACTGTGAAGCAATTATGAATGAGAACAAGACCCTGTAGACTTTAGT
>NC_068988.1:86988200-86990049 GCF_001194135.2 Octopus bimaculoides
CAAAGACACAACGCACTGTCCAGCCCAGATATCGAACACAAGATCTCACGATCTTGAGTGGAACACCCTGACTAGTGGACTATACGCCACAAGGCCAAAGTTTATATTTCACAAACATACTTTAAAAACAACCATATCGTGTTACTCAGGCGTTTCATTCATTTAACCTTACCGGATTAAATTTCACACCGGCTTTCCGTCTGTCAATTTGTCAAATGGTGGATGATTGCGTAGGTATATGCATAGAGATTGGAGAATTTGAAGGCGCGTGGCGTCGTGGTTAGGGCCAGGGCTCACGATCGTAAGGTCGTGAGTTCGATTCCTGGTGGGGAGTTGTGTCCTTGAGCAATAAACTTTATTTCACGTTGTTCCAGTTCACTCTACGTGTAAAAATGAGTTGCACCTGTATTTCAATGTCACATTTTCTGTTCTGCTGAAGTACATCAAGGGCACGCGTGTCTGTGGAGTACTTAGCCACTTGCACGTTGATGATGATGATGGTGGCGATGATGGTGGTGATGATAGTGGTGGTGGTGGTAGTGGTGATGCGGTACCGGTGATGATAGTAGTGACGGCGGTGGCAAAGGTGGGGATAATGATGATGATGATGATGATGATGATGATGATGATGATGATGATGATGATGATGATGGTGATGATGATGATGATGCTGCTGATGATAACGCTGACGAAAATGATGGTTCGCACCTTAATTTGCATCTGCTACTCTTAAGTTGACGCAGTCCTCATCCCCACGCGCACCCATATTTCCACGCTCATTCACACCACACAAACACACACACACACACACTCTACGCACATACATACTTAGATACAGCGTCACATTCGAAGTTATAAGCACAACGTACTTACACACACACACACACACCCACGCTTCCACACTAATAAACAAACACACACACAGATGCTCATACACACACGCATACGCACATAAATGCTTCTACGTCTACAACCAATTAAGATAGGGCTATACCCACTTGAGATGTATGTGTATGTATGGGTGTATCAGTGAGAATCTGGGTGTGGGTGTGTGTGTATGTGTGTGCGCGCACGCGGGCGGAGACGTGAGTGTAGCACTTCACAATTTTATGTACAAAACAAATTACACTTACATACATATATACATACACATACATACATAATATATACATACATAGAAGGGTTTTATATACATATATATATGTATATATACATAGATATATAGTAGGAAAAATGGAGGAAGAGAATTTCAATTATCCACACGTGGTGAGTTGTAATAGGAAAAAAATATATATAAAATAAAATAGTTACGTGTTTGTCCACCGGTTTCTCTTTTGCTAATCATGGCATTGAAATTATTGTAATTTCGTATTTCCTTAAGAAAATTTTAGTTCATGTTGTGTATGGGATTAGCCTCAGTATATATTTTAATCCGTATTCACATACCCCTCACTGTAAATATTTCATCTCACTACTTTAGATTTTGGATTATTTATACTTATTTATCCCCTCACCCAAAAATGAGCAATTACCTCCCCTATCCGGAATAATAACGATCACTAATTACCTCCCGTTAGATTTTTCTAACGGTTGATTCATTCACAAACTTCCATACACAACATGGACTAAAATCTTCTCAAGAAACTACGAAAGTACAATAATTTCAATGTCATGATTAGCGAAAGCGAAACCGTTCGACAAACACAATATTCTTTGACCTATAAAATATATTTAAAAACACTCAATGGAGAGTATAGGATGTGTATTGTGTGTGATCGCGTTCTTCTGTCAAAAGCAGGATATGTGAATCACATGAAAACACATGAGGGTAGAAATTCCAGACACCCTA
>NC_068988.1:86991161-86993655 GCF_001194135.2 Octopus bimaculoides
TACATATATGTGTATGTATGTATGTATGTATGTATGTATGTATGTATGTATGTATGTCTCTTCTGTTTCTTTAATTATCATAAATTCTTCCACTGAGGAGGGAACCGATTTTCAACAAAGATACAAGGCTTCATCTTTAGGATGTAGTTAACAGACAAATTCACATTTGGAACTTGAGAAAAGTATTGCATATTTTTACTGTTCCACTCACAGATTGCACTTGTACGAATTAGCTGGTCGATTTCTCCTTCTGAAAATGCCAGTTTATCCAGATTCTCCTTTTAGCATTTACTAACAAAACCTAGTGCTCCAATTATTAATGGTATGAATATGAATTCATAGTCTGGATATAGAAGCTGGAGGTTTTGAAGCATTTAGCCAAAGATATCCTCTTTTTCTTTGATTTTCAAAGAGATATTTATATCTGCAGGGCAGCTGACCGCTATGATGGTACTTATCTTTGCGCCTATGTCCCCAAAACAATATCCGGCCTGTTATGCTTACATTTGACAAAAGTTTTGATGGGAATATTCCACCAGTATTTCTTGAATGTGTTCCATAACAGAGGGATTTTCTAAGTTTATTTCAGGACAGTTTTTTTTTTTCGGATGGGATTGTAAATTGTTTTAGCAACAAGATCGTGTCGCATAGGGAGGTAGTACGTGACGACATTTTAGGACGGTTGCTAATCACTTGCGTGATGTCTTCCACAGAGACATGGCATAGCCTACACATGCGGTTGCACCTTGGGATTACAAGAGCGCCACTGTCTCTCTTGTTCACCAGGTACTTTATGGCAATATCCTGTTCCTGGATTGCAAACGCATAACCTTCAAAGTGTGATGTAATATACTGGTCTTGTGTCCAAGAGAGGCTGCGCTTCGTGTCAATTCTACTATCTTCTTCAAGCTTCCGGGTAACCTACCCATGCATAGTCTTTTTTTTTTGTATGCTGAGTGCTTTCCATCCAGGTCTTCTCTGGGGTAAGAGAGCCCAGCTGTTTTGGGGTTGTATAGGAGACCATCAGGGAGAGAGTGCTTCTTGAGGAGCTCACTGCCAATTCATACGATGTTGCTCACTTCACGTTTCAGCACTGCGTTTATATATTATTTTTGCTGCTGTTATTCAGCAGGTGCTGCCTGAGTGATACCATACAGCATTCGAAGGCTGTCTGCACTGATCTCAGGCCTCTACCGCCTTCATCTCTTCTTAGGTGGAGCCTGTCAACATCACTGTTTCTGTGGAAGTTCCCAGTTGTTGTCAGGATTTTGCGGGTTTTGATATCTATGGAGTGGATTTCCTCTACAGATCAATCAAGTATCCCAAATGTTGGAATCAGCACTGGTACTGCAAATGCATTGTGGGATATTTTGTTGTAAAAGGAAAGTTTCGACTGCCATATTTTCCTGAGTCTGGTGTAATATTCTCGAGTGACTCTATCTTTATTCACAGTGCCTTCATGTGATACATTTTCATCTAGACCTAGGTACTTGTAACGTCCCAGCGCATACATACATGCAGACATACACATGTACGCATATTGAGTACATCAACGCCTGGGTTAGTGTCCAGACGCGCGTTTGGCCCATTGTTGTCACAATATCTCTCTAGGAAAGGGAAACTGAGAGAAAACCTGCAATACTGACAACATTCGATGATGTAGACTAGTTCTTCTTTTCGAGTTTATGTTGTCCCTGTTCAGTCGGATTGGATTTGTGAAATTTTTTCCGCACTATACAAAATCATCATGCACAGGCATCGCTTGTAAAAAAAAAAAGGGAAGAGCTATCACAAAAAGAGGTGGTCATAGCCTTTCCATGTGTGGGACTTTCGATCAGGCGATGGCAATACTCGAACACGAATTTGCAGTCATGTATGTATGTATGTATGTATGTATGTTTGTGGTGTATGTTGTGTCACCAACTACTTACTTCCTTCCGGTCAATTCAACATGTGTAACGATGAATCTAGACACCTTTTCTCTCTCCATTTTTATACCTCCCTCTAACTGTTTTCTCTCCTCGATCCTTCTTGTAGAAGAGCATAGGCTCGAATCGTCAAAGACTTCTTCCATTTATCCTAAGTGTCAAACAAATACTCCCAGTTTGTTGTTCGCTTACTCGTCTCTCTCTCTCTCTCTCTCTCTCTCTCTCTCGATTTTCGTATAATTTCGAAAATGCTTACACACACACACGCACACACACAAACAAACACATACACACACACACACATACATGCATACGTATGCATGTATATCCAAGACTACAATAACATAGGAGAATTCATTTAAGTGTTTAAGTGGTCATATTACAACAGCATGAATAACGTTTAATACACGAATGAAATTTGAATAATGAAAGATTCACATGGAGTTCTAAGCGTTTCAACATTGGTTAATTATTCCGCCGTCTCAATCGAAATAACACTGCTTAATTACACACACACACACACACACACACACACACACACACACACACACACACACACACACACA
>NC_068988.1:86994020-86995031 GCF_001194135.2 Octopus bimaculoides
GTATATATGCTTGTATGTATGTATATATAGATATAGATATAGGTACAGATATAGACACCCACACATAAAATGGGTGTGTGTGTGGGTGTGTATGTATGTATTAACGTTGTATAAAATAGAAATAGATTGACACATATGGACAGACAAACAGAGAGACAGACTGACAGAAAGACAGACTGATAGATAGATAGATAGATAGATAGATAGATAGATAGATAGATAGATAGATAGATAGAGTGTGTGTGTGTGTGTGCCTGTGTCTGTGAGTGTGTGTGTGTGTGTGTGTGTGTGTGTGTGTGTTTGTGTGTGTGTATGTGTAAAAGCATTTTCGAAATTATACGAAAATCAAGAGAGAGAGAGAGAGAGAGAGAGAGAGAGAGAGAGACGAGTGAGCGAACAACAAACAGTATATTTGTTTGACACTTAGGATAAATGGAAGAAGTCTTTGACGATTCGAGCCTATGCTCTTCTACAAGAAGGAATGAGGAGAGAATGATATTGCAGGGTAGGTGTGATAGGCTGAATCTGGCCAGTTTTAACACAAAACAGGCAGAATGTATTGACCAGAATGTGGCCGGATTAAAGGCTAAAGCAGTGTTTTTCAACCGGGGTTCATATGACCCTTAAATTACTTAAGTTCTACAATACAGAAAATATTTTAACAACTTTTAATACAATTCTTTTATTTGTTTCAGTCATTTGACTGCGGCCATGCTGGAGCACCGCCTTTAGTTGAGCAAATCGACTCCAGGACTTATTCTTTGTAAGCCTAGTACTTATTCTATCGGTCTCTTTTGCCGAACCGCTAGGAGACGGGGACGTAAACAAACCAGCATCGGTTGTCAACCGATGTTGGGGGGACAAACATATACATACATACGTGTGGTAAGTAGCTTGCTTACCAACCACATGGTTCCGGGTTCAGTTCCACTGCGTGGCACCTTGGGCAAGTGTCTTCTACTATAGCCTCGGGCCGACCAAAGCCTTGTGAGTGGATTTGGTAGACGGAAA
>NC_068988.1:86995154-86995751 GCF_001194135.2 Octopus bimaculoides
CTTACAAAGAATAAGTCCTGGGGTCGATTTGATTCGACTAAAGGCGGTGCTTCAGCATGGCCGCTGTCAAATGACTGAAACAAGTAAAAGAATATATATATATATATATATATATATATACATATATACGACGGGCTTCTTTCAGTTTCCGTCTACCAAATCCACTCACAAGGCTTTGGTCGGCCCGACGCTATAGTAGAAGACACTTGCCCAAGGTACCACGCAGTGGGACTGAACCCAGAACCATGTGGCTGGTAATCATGCTAGTTACCACACAGCCACTCCTACGCCTATATTGGAGGAGGGGACGAGTCGATTACATCGACCCCAGTGTTTCGTTGGTACTTAATTTATCGACTCCGAAAGGGTGAAAGGCAAAGTCGACCCCGGGTTACTACTAATAATAATGAGGTGCAGGCGTGACTGTGTGGTAAGAAGCTGGTTTCCCAACCACATGGTTCCGGGTTCAGTCCCACTGCGTGTCACCTCGGGTAAGTGTCTTCTACTATAATCTCGGGCTGACCAAAGCCTTGTGAGTGAATTTGGTAGACGGAAACTGAAAGAAGCCCGTTGTATATTTTATGTGTGTGTGTGTGT
>NC_068988.1:86995761-86997705 GCF_001194135.2 Octopus bimaculoides
AAAGAAGCCCGTTGTATATTTTATGTGTGTGTGTGTGTGTGTGTGTGTGTGTGTGTGTGTGTGTGTGTGTGTGTATTTATATGAGTGTGTCTGTGTCTGTGTTTGTCCTCTCGCCATCGCTTGACAACTGACGCTGGTGTGTTTATGTGCCCCGTAAATTAGCGATTCGGCAAAAGAGACCGATAGAGTAAGTACCAGGCTTACAAAGAATAACACTGGGATTGATGAAATACACTACACCATTGAAGTCGGTACTCCACCCTAGCCACAGCTTAATGACTGAGCCACGTAAAAAAAAAATACAGCAATTGACGTACAATCACTCACGTACTCATACATACACACGCAATTAAACTCACATAAACAGGCTAATCACGTCCACATACACACACACACACACACACGCAATTAGATCCACATATATACAGCAATCACATTCGCATACATACACGATCACATTGACACATAGTCACATACATAGCGACACAAATAGTGGGAGTTAATCATTTCTCCATACATCTATAGCGTACGACACACGCACACACACACAAACACACACACACACACACACTTAAGCACTGACCTTCATTTACAAACACACGCACACACGCATACTGACCTACACAATGACATACGCACATAGACACATGCAGATATACACACTAAGCACATTCATACATACACATAACTACTGTCACACGCGCATACGCACACGCAGTTATACAGACACAAAGTTAAGCATTTCTCCTACATACATCTATAGCGTACAAAACGCATAGGCGCGAACGCACACACTATTATATACGCTGACACACACAAACACACGCATGTACACACTCGCACACACACGCACGCACGCGCGCACACACGTACAAACACTTACTGATGTCAGTTTGTTGACCAAGTTTATTGTGGGACGGTAATTCTTCACAAGAGCAGAGAACATGGATAGCAACACTACAAGAGAGGTTCGCAACAGGTTAGTGAAATTTTTTAAATATAATTTTTATTGTATATGTTGTTGTATTGTTGTTTAGGTTTTACGTGCGCTTCTCTATCTGTCTTTCTCTCTCTCTCTCTCTCGCGGTACATATTACAACTCGTGTTGTTTTTACCTCATTCCGCCTGCATTATGTACGTACGTACGTACGTACGTATGTATGTATCTATGTATGTATGTATGAATATTATCTATCTATCTATCTATCTATCTCTCTCTCTCTCTCTCTCTCTCTCTCTCTCTCTCTCTCTCTATATATATATATATATATATATGTATTTATTTGTACATAAACACAGACAGTTATACATAGACACACACACACGCATAAAAATGTATATACACACACGCCTATAAATGTACATGTCTACATACACGTACACATTTATTCTTACGCATATATATATATATATATATAATTTTATTACTAATTGGCAATTCCCTGCCCTATCTCTGTATATATATATACACATGTAGACATACACACACATTTATGTATACGTACTAAGCACATTCATACATACACATAACTACTGTCGCACACACACACACACTAATACACTTGCTTGTTCTTCCTACAGCTGTCTTCGTTTTTTGTTTTTCCATAAATTTGAACAATATATATATATGTATACATACACACACACACGCGCAACATATATTCAGGCATATATATTTATATACATACACGCTCATATCTATAGACATGTATACGTGTACTTACACACGCACGCACGCACGCACGCACACACGGGCATATGTATGTATACTAATTGTATATATTAAGTTTTTGACATAGTAACAGCTTCACCTCATAACAGCCATGAACGAGCTAACGGGTAACCAAAAGCGTTCCAGTCGTGACTAGTCCATTTTTTTCAACAGAAATAAAATGTATAAATAATCCTATATCTAGAACTGCGTTATCCAAAGTGATTTTCTTT
>NC_068988.1:86998121-87002766 GCF_001194135.2 Octopus bimaculoides
GAACAAAAAACAATAGAGAAGAGTAAAAAACACTTGCCTTTAGTTAATTTAGTACAATTGTTTCACAGTTAAGAGTACATAATACTCTATTCTGATCTTCAGCTATATATATGTATGTATGTGTGTGTGTATATGTTTGTGTGTCTGTGTTTGTTCCCCCAACATCGCTTGACAACCGATGGTGGTGTGATTACGTCCCCGTAACTTAGCGGTTCGGCAAAAGAGACTGATAGAATAAGTACTAGGCTTACAAAGAATAAGTCCTGGGGTCGATTTGCTCGACTAAAGGCGGTGCTCCAGCATGGCCGCAGTCAAATGACTGAAACAAGTAAAAGAGTAAAAGAGTATATCTATCACACACCTCCTCTCTGTTCCATTGTCTCTCTCTGTCACATACATACTCTGATTTCTCAATCTCTCTCATACAGTGTCTACCTTTCTCGCTATCTCACCTTCTGTTGTATTTTCTCTCACATTTTCACTCAATTTGCCTTTCCTTTTCTTTCTCTGTCTCTCACACACACACACACACACTCTATTTCTTCTCTCGTTTTCATTGTCTTTCTTTTTCCCTTTCTCTCTCTCTTTCACACATACTTTGTATTTCCCTTTCTCGCTTCTCTCTCACTCTCTGTTTCCCACGCTCACACTGTCCCATCTTTCTCATTTTCTCTCTCTGTCACACACACACACCCGCGTGCTACGCGCACAGTTTCTCATCTTCTAATTTTCGTTTTTATTTCCTATTCCATAAAACTTGGAACTGACTAAGTTGTTAAGCCCTAACCTAATCAAACAGATTCATTAAGTTTTCTGACTCTGACCATTCCGTCTCTTAATAGTTTAGAGGATACATTTTTCAACGAGCCCTCATTTAAAACGGTAAAGTGTGATTGGAGTGAGCTTAGGCTGCTGTTTCTAGCAAGTGGAATGACGTAGAAGCCCCCTTGTTTCTCGTTCTCCTGTTATGGTTGTTGTTATTTAATTTCAAGTCAGCTCTGATCTACCAAACCTATAGGCAATGTTTCGATATTAGTACATGACGTCAATTATGAGTGAGTGTGTGTGCATGTGTGTGTTTGACTGTTCAGTTCTGTCGAGCATATGAAAGATAAGGTCGCTCTCACATGACGTCGTAGACTTTTACCGAAAGATTGCTGTACATTATCCGATATAGGCTTTCTTAATCACAGGTCGATACCTATATTCGTTTTGATGCTGCTGTCATTTAACCCCAGGTCGTTCCTAATTGATTAGGTCTATGATCAATGATATCCCAGCTGTGACCATCCTGCTTTTATTTTTTTATTTTCTTTCTATTTCTGAAAATACAGTTGTCCAGTTTCTAAAGGCAATAGGGTCTGATTTGATGGATATTAGGCTGTTATTTATAGTAGATCGAGCGACAATGTAAAACATCTCTGTTAGGACAGTATATTGATGTTGCTGTTGATACGGATGGCGTGTAAATGGAACCAACAGATGTCGACTGCCTCATTAATAAATATAAAGCAATCAGCATTCGTTGGCCGGTTAGCTCAGTTGGTTAGAGCGTCGTGCTAATAACGCGAATGTCGTGGGTTCGAGCCCCATACTGGCCAGTGGCACTTTCTTTTTTTTAATCTATAAAGATTATTGATTATTCTAGTAGAATCGATATCTATGTCAGACGGGTCGATGTGCAACCAAGCTGACTTTGCTTTTCATCCTTCCGAGATTGATAAAATTATTTCTGATAAAGTATTAGTGGCGACTTAATCTACCACCTCTGTTAGAAGTAATGAAACATGGTGACACTAATTTGGATATTGTCTTTTAAGTCGATGACGGCTCTGAATAGTTTATGCTAATTTGTGCTAACTTTCTATATCAACTAGTGTACAATATTGTTCAAAATTGTACATTTCTTCCTCATGACATAAAAGTATGAACATAGGTTCATGAGATGGTTGTGATCTGTACAGTAATCCCTTATCACGGGTGTTACGTTCCAAACCCACCGCGAAAGGTGAAAATCCGCGAAGTAGAAACAGTACTGTATTGTATATACATTTTTTTATTTTTATAAAATATGTATATATTTATTTTATTATAAATGCAAAACAGCACTACGGGGGAATCAACATAAGCTTAAATAATAAACCGCGATAGGTGAACCGCGATAGGTGAACCGCGATAGGTGAACCGCGATATGGCTAGGGATTACTGTAAACAGTTTTGAGTAGTTTCACAACCATTGGAGAGCGAAGCGCTCCTCACGAACGCAGGTTCGTAAGTTGGTTGTGATCTATAAACAGTTTTGATCAGGAACCAGAAAGAGAAGAATAAAACGCAATGCACATGTCAAAATAAAACGGAAGAGAAGAATAGAACAAGTTATATGATAGTCTACATTCCACGTCTGACATCACTATCACGCAGCAGCATTCCTGCAATTTTTTTGTTATTTTTCAGTATGTGTGTGCTGTTCCTGGTACTTTTTCACTGATGTTTGCATTCTAGATCGTTCGGGTTACATACACCTGGTTCGGATTATACTGACTTGTGAGACGAGGCTAAAAGGATTGGGGAAAGACACCTTCCTCTTCGGTCAAACCCGCATCGACTTATGTAAGTTCCAATTGGAAAGGAAATTGAGGACGGAAAGGGAAGTGCTCTCACCCAATGAATTTGGTCAAATGATGGATGACTGTAGCAAAAATGATTAGCGTGAATGAACCTACTCTAAGCCTGTACCTGTAGATTGGAAAACAAATACACCTGTAGAAAAAGGTAATATAAAAGGAGAAGGGGCTCTATACCCCTTTTTAATTCCTGACCAGGCTCCCGTGGATTTTATGGGTTTTTCCACGTGTAACCTTTCGAAGTGCCTCCCCCTATTGGGAGTTTTATTTGTTATATCTTTCTCTGTTTTCCTAACTGTTTACACGAACGTTTTCTTCTTTTCGGACAAAACCCTTTGTAACCTTCGTCCTGTCCTTATTCTTGCATGTTTTTAATTTATATTAGCCCTTGTGGCCAATAAAACCAGAATCAATTATTATTATTATTATTATTATTATTATTATTATTATTATTATTATTATTATTATTATTATTATTATTATTATCATTATTATTATTATTATTATTATTATTATTAATTATTATTATTATCGTTAGGCGCAAACGCCTACACCAGCACATAAGCCATTCCAAGCAATGCAGTCATTTGTGTGTGCACTCCCTGATATATCTAGTATGCCTAAGATCTCAGGTATTGCATCCAGATTCTTTGAAATTGTTCCGAGTAAACCAATAATAAGAGGGACAATTTTGACTATTGCTTGATGCATTTCCCGTACCTGGCTCATTATATCCTGCTATTTGTCTACCCGCGCTCTTTCTGATTTCAACATTCTCGTCAGCAGGGACATGTGCATGTGCACGATTGTGATATCCAGACGATCACGCTCCATACGCCTGTCTGTAAAGACGGTCATGTTCCACATGAACTTCACTCGTTCGTTTTCAACCAAGGCCCGTGAAATGAGGTCGTACTACTTATCTGGGCACGGAACAGCGTATTTCTTGTAGAATTCCCAGTACATCTTACCAGCGACCTCTATACGCTTTTTGTGATAACTGTACGCGTTTTATGATAACTGTGAGCAGCCACCGATAATGTGACGTACGCATTCATTCCCCATCATTATCATCATCCAATATTGTTCATCGAGTTAATGATTCACTCATCACTACTTCGACCGCTGCTTATACATACTGTATTCTGCTGAGAGCATCCTATATTTTGCCAAGAACATGCATACATACATTCCTGAAATTGGAACATACATACATACATACAGTCCTGAAATTAGAAAGATCAGAGTGCAGGCTCAACATTAGAAGCTGCTTTTTCGTACAGCGTGTGACGACTACTTGGAACTGTCTGCCAAATAGTGTGGTCGCAGCTCCATCAGTCAATGCCTTCAAGGAGAGGCTTGACGCACACTGGAGGGAGCTTCGGGCAAAATTTGACCCTGTCTGTCACTATTAGCTACAACTGTCGAAGTGTTGTACCACACATGACAAATTAATTGTACTAGTGGAAAAGGACCTGTGAACAAGCTCCTAGGAGCTTCAACACGGAAACCATCCAGTATCCAATATACATATATACGTACGTACACACGTGTGTGTGCGCGAGCGCGCGTATAAGTGAGTTTGGAGGAATATATTATCCGGGCGTATACCATATTAGCTCTCACTTAAGTTCCAGTTAATGGCTAACTACAATGATCAGTATCCAACGTTTGTGTCTATACTTAACTGTTAACCATTCAGTGAATTCTTCCAATGGGTAATTCCGTGTACTCTTCGCTGGACAGTAAAAATTGTCTGGAGTATATATTAATATCTATATATGTAAAAATGAGAATGTGTGTGTGTGTGTGTGTGTGTTTCCCTAAAACTCGAGAACTACACAACCAATTTCATTCAAATTTTACACATGCCTTACTTAGGGTTCCGGTTGTGTTTTAGTCAAAAAGATTTTTAACTTCTTGCATAGTTCGAGCCCACAGCAACATCATATCTCCTCCACTATTTAAGTATTACGTGTCAAAAGTGAAACAAAAACACTTATGTCAAATACTTTCACTTT
>NC_068988.1:87005969-87006939 GCF_001194135.2 Octopus bimaculoides
ATATATATGCATGTACATATACATCCCACCATATACATACACGCACACATATGCACACACATATACACACATATATACATGCACACATACAAACACGTGTGTGTGCGTGTGTGTATGTGTGTGTGTGTGCATTATTACTGTGTGTTAACGTAATATGACTGTATGTATATGTCTTGCATCTGAATCTACGTATATGCATACGTATGTATGTATGTATGTATGCATGTATGTATGTATGTAGGTATTATGTATTTATGTATGTATATATATATATGTGTGTGTGTATATGTATATATCTATGTGTGTGTATGTAAGTATGTATGTGTGTATGTATGTATGCATATACGGGTTGTTTCTATGTTTATTCTTGTCTGTATTTACCAAGATGTCTCTCCATAACAACTGTAACCCAGTATGTTTCCCCTCTCCTAGGAACCATCCCTGCCTCTCACGTTAGAATTTACCCCTTCCCCACCTTGTACAAGCATATAACCCACTTTATGGACTAATTCTGCCCTATATAAATGTAAACTATGTCTAACTTAATCCGGACTGTCGTTATATTTTGTTATGAAACTTATTCAACGCTATGAGCTAATGAGAGCTACAGCCACTCAATGTGGTTGTTGCAATTTGCTAGAAATATCAGTCAAATCTCTCGCGCACCTCAGCCTAACGACTTAAATAGACAAGCATACTTAAAAAGTGTTTGTACTCAATATCTTTTAGTCGAGTACAAATTTATGAATGTTCCCAAAGGGAATGATCGATCGACAATGACATCGAAGTTTCAGCTTGTTCGTAGTCTGATTAATGGCGAGTAAGCCGAAACTTCGACGTTAACGACAGTCTTTTCCTGGCAAAAGATAATAAATAAGTATATATATAATATATATGTATGTATGTATGTATGTATGTATGTATGTATGTATGTATGTATGTATATATATATGTATGTATATATATATGT
>NC_068988.1:87007893-87015300 GCF_001194135.2 Octopus bimaculoides
ATACATATATGCATAAATACATACATTCACACAATACATAACTACATACATACATATATGCATACATGCATACGTACATACACACATGCATACATACATGCATTCGTGCATACATACATACATACATACATACATACATACATACATACATACATGAATGCATGCATACGCACATACACACGTACGTAATACATATATGCATACATACATGCACGCATTCATCATACATACATACATACATACATACATAAAGGTTGAAAGTCACCACTTTTTTGCACACATGCCGTCATTCCATCATGGATTTTTCATTGTATGTTATGCTGTTTTCAACTGCATCTGGCCATAAAATGCAAGATAGTAATAGAGATGTTAAAACTCAAGCAATCCTTGTAACTGAGTTTTTTAGAGTAAGCAAAGGCTTTGCCAATCCCACTCTCTAAACAACGTTTGTATTCGCCCAAGATAAGAACTCACCTTCATCATTGGAAGCAAACGAAGTTAGAGTTGTTAAATCAGAGTTTCCCTTCTTCTAGAGCAGTGGTTCCCAAACTTTTTAGAGACGCGACCCATTATTTATGACACCAGTTTATGGCGACCTACTTAACTCTACTGAGTGCAAACATTAATGAAAGAAACATATTTATTTCAGATTACATTTTCATTGAGGCCTGTGAGCAGGATGAGCCTGTTTCTTGTTACGCTCAATAATAGAATTAACATCAGGTTCAATGCGTGATAGTTTCAGCCGTAAAGAATTTGAGAGCTGCAGTTTATTTCGAAATTTGCTTTTAATCCCAACCATTGCTGAAAATTCAGCCTCACAATTATAAGATGACGCGAAAGGTATTAATTCTAATACAAAACCTCGAAGCAGTAACTGTTATCGGCTCTATTAGTGTTGTACTGCGCCTCTATAAATAGGTAAAAACAGACATTTCCTTTTTACGATTACGTACGAATAAATAACTTGAGAAAATTACCACCTCTGATTTGTTAAGTTCGTGAAAAAAGCCTACTGCTTGATAAAACAACCAGTCTGGTATTGGAAACATGAGTCTTGAACTATCTCGATAGACAGCAGTTAATCAAAGCTAATGCATAATTTTATAACTTTTTGCGACCCACAAGGATTCCGTTCGCGACCCATCAGTGGGTCGCGACTCATAGTTTGGGAACCACTGTTCTAGAGTAGTGGTTCCCAACCTGGGTTCATATGACCCCTGGAGGTCTATATAAGAATTCTGGGGGTCCACGCAAGCAAACTAGTAGATTGAAGATCAACAGTCGTATTTTAAGGGGCCATGAAAAACATTTTGCTTTAGATGTATTTTTTGCAAGAAACGGATAGGTTTCTTCCTCTAATGTCTTGCATAGTTGAAATATTTAACATATCACCAGAAGGTACTATACATTGTAGGTGCCTGTGGACATGGCATAATTGTTTCAGTCATTAGACTGCAGTCATGCTGGGACCTTGAAGAATTTTTTAGTCAAACCGGTAAGAGACGGGGACGTAAACACACCAACACCGGTTCTCAAGCGGTGGTGGGGACACACAAAGATACAAAGTTACACACACAGGCTTCTTTCAGTTTCCATCTACCATATCCACCAACAAGGCTTTGGTCAGGCCGAGGCTATAGTAGAAGACTTACCCAAAATTCCACGCAGTAGTACTGAACCTGAAACCATGTGGTTGGGAAGCAAGCTTCTTACCACACAGCCACGCCTGCGCCTATAGTTCTCTGTTTTTTTTTAATGACATTTTGGTATGTCATTGTTATCACTTCTGGTTTTTATCATAGTTTACTTTCACGTTTTTGGACAATTTACTCTTACTTTTTTATGATTGTAAAATGCATACTAACTATATTCATACTAACTATATTCATAACGACTGATTTTGGAAACACTGTTTGCATATTAATAATTCAGCAGTATGCTGTAATGAGCTCATACTTTTGTATAAAGAAAAACCCTGGAGAAGGCGAGATTTGATAAACAAAGTGTTATCCTTCTTGAAAACAAAAAGGCTGTCGGTACTACGAACGACAAAATGTCAAGAGAATTTGAATGCTACTGTTGGTGTAACTGTAATAGAAGCCAAAAAGTTAGCTGCTGGGTGTTGAGTTGCTGTCGCTGATCGTTCAGTATAGTTGTCGTCAGCTTTGGTCAACAGCTGTTTGCCGTCCGTCTATCGGCTCGTCTCTGCTGTCTCTCAATGCTCTTTCTGTTGCCATCCAAAGCTCTCTGTCAAGTAGTCAAAGTGCACTGAATTTATACTTGATGGTTAGGATCAGAAAAAAAAAAAAAAAGCGAGCCAAGAAATGAAATCTTTGCTGGAGCCTATTTCATGCGAAGTCAAGATTGGTAAGATTTTGTCGATCACATGGGTAATATTTTAGCGAATTACGACATCAGGTGATTGGCGAATATTCCCGCTACGCTTTTGTGAATCGTCAGACATTTTCAAACGGAAAAGTTTGGAACTGTTGTATGAGGTAAGGCATAATCGAAGCATTAGAGAAAATTCTTTTTCCTTGGGTCTCATATCGGCGCTACTTTGGCGTGTGATCTACAAAGAAGATTACTTTAGGTGACTTTTAAAATAATTTTGCGCATCTAGTTTTTTTCATTCGCAAAATATGCATTTTTTAAAAGACAGTAAAAAATCTGAAAATCGGCTATAATAATGTAGCCTTCCAGTCTCATTACTTTGAAGGTTTGATGCCGTGGAGAAACAAAATGGAGAAAAAAGACACAAAGGTTTAAAAATCGAAAAAACTGTATATTTATTAGCCAAAAGCAAGACAGAAAATTTCTGCGTTTAGCGGAGCGGTGTGAACTTTAAGGTTGTACCCTGTGAAATTTAGAGTTTAGCGTCTGACCTGTTCATTGTAGGTTTCTAAATAAACAGAAATACCTAATAAAATCAACATGTATCATCTTACTATTTCTTTTGTCTCTTCATTGATTGTATTTTTTAAATTACTTTTTTAATTTGTTATATTAATATATTTGTTTACATGTGCTTACTTTGTGCGTATTTCAGTATTATGTATACCTGTCATGTATTTGTGTACATTATTAATATATAAGTGCATGTGTGTGTGTGTGTGTGTGTGTGTGTGTGTGTGTGTGTGAAAAGGGGGAGTCTGTCTCCAAAACTCCAAAGTTGAGTAACGTTTTCATGCTAGGATTTGTAAACTACGATAAGAATAACATTGGTCAACAAAGAATTTGTTCCAATGAAAAGAATACTCTGTGTCTTATATGTTTTTGCATCCAGAATTCAAAAATAATGTTAAATTATCTGTATCACCCACTCTTTCTCTGTTCCACGATATTCCTCTCAGTTTCTTTTATGTGGGCTAAATTTCAGTTAAGCTGATGAAATGTGAAGCTAACGGTTTCAGAAATACTCTTAATTAAAATTTTTTATGAATGGAATTAACCTAGTGAAATTATAAATAAAGTCAATGAGTCCCAAAAATATATGAAATGAAAAATATGTAAAGATACAGAAAAAGCACAGAAAAATACTAACACACAGAAGCACAGAAAAATATGTAATATACTAACACACAGAAAAATTAAAACAAAACACGCGGTTGAAATGAATCTCATGGTGTCAAGAATTAAGTGTGTAAAATCAACATAGACAACAGCGGCACAGACAACAGTAATCCACAACACAGCGTGTGGTTGTCATGGTAACAAGCTGCTAATGCTACGCTGTCTGTTGATTGGCTAAAATTACCCAAATTTCCCAACTTTAATGCCAAATAACATCAGATTCTTTAATTTACAAGATAAAGTAATTGGTTGATCGTAATCAAACTTCAGAGTTGCATCGATACACCAAAATTGAAAACAATCTGAGCAAAATTAAGCGGGGCTCATTTTGCGAATGAGAAAGACTAGATCCTGTTTTGGACATACTTTGCATTGCAAATGTATTTTTTCAAAATTCTTACTATTTTAATTAGAAGAAAACCATATAATGATTAAAATAAGCGCGTAGATCACCCACCAAAGTAAATTTGCTTACGTAGATCACACGGAAAATAGCACTAACACAAAGTAAACTAAAAAGTAACCTAAAGTAATCTCTCTTTAAATTGTAGATCATACAGTAAAGTGGCACGTTTCTTTTTCTTAAGAAATGATGTGAATTTAGTGCTAGTTTCTTGTAAAAATGCAACTGCCTTCGTCTCGTCGCTGATCACATTGTAAAAATCTTTAGCTAATACCTTGCGGATTTTTAGAAATAGTAAATTAAACTAAAAAGTAACCTAAAGTAATCTCCCTTGTAGATCACACGCCAAAGAAGCACCCTCACATCTCACTACCTCATCTTGTTGGGCTTCTCATGGTAAATCTATATACTTAGGTTATATTTACGAAATAATTGTTCTGTAGTGGCAGACAGAGAAATAAGGCGCTCTGATTTGCTAGTATGTTAAGAAGTTTGCTTCCCAAACACATGGTTCTGGGGTCAGTCCCCCTGTCTGGCACCTTGAATAACTGTATTATTTATAGCTCCGAGCTGACAAAGGCCTTGTGAGTGGATTTGGCAGACGGAAACTAGAAACCTGTCACATTCACGTATGCGTGCACGCATGTGTGTGTTTCCCCGCCAACTCTTGATAACTGTGTTGGTTTATTGACATTCTGTAATTTAGCGGTAGAATAAGTATCAAACTTTAAAAATGAGCACTGGGGTCGATTTGTTCGATGGCCACAGTCCAATGACTGAAACAAGTAAAAGATAAAAGATGTTTTTATTGCAAAATTCACACCATGGCATCTTCTACGCAGAGGTTTTTTTTAAACCACTTCTTTATTGTAAAATGCAGTATTTGTGAATACTTATCTATTAGCAAAAAGATAGGGTAGTCTGCTGAAGATATGGGGGTCTTGGTGTTTGATGATGCTTCTAGGGTGGTTGACGCTTCACACGCCATTTGTAGGGCTGTCAGACAGACGTACCACCGAAGTAGACGCCATCTGTTTACTGTCAGCTTAGTTATTCAGCTGACAATACTTTTCTTCGACACTTACACAATAACATCTAAACAGAGACAGACAAACACAATTCGTTATCAACTACAAGTTGTTGAATATGTTAAACGACGTGGCTACCGGGCAGCTGAATGTCTGTATAGACCACCATCGATAGAAAAAACAAAATGATTCGTAGACGAAAAAAAGTGAAAATGAAAAAGACAAACAAACAAGTCCTTCGTTATAAATATATGAAATTCTGTCAATTGTACGAAGCCATAAAATCATGAGTACACAATAAAATATGGGATACAGTTTCATTGACGGCGCATCAGGGAGGGAGATATATAAAAAGAGAAATATAGAATCAGATGGAGTTTCATGGATGATCGTTTTGGTGGTGGACTTTTTCACGAAGAGGTACGGCTAAGTCTGAAAGTAAAAACTAGGATTGAACAACCGGTGCATAAAGAATAAATTATGAACTAGGACAAATGAACGACACGTTGTTTACATTTGACGTGCCATGAAAGAAAGCTGTCAAAAAATAACAGAGCAAAAGACCATGGCTATCTAAACAATTGGGTGAAAATCCTGTTACACTGTTGTGTTGGCCGCCTGTGCAGATGACGCAAAGTTACTACCATAATGAATCTTTGAACAAAAAGAAACAAAAACAATACTCAAGGAACCCACTCAGTGTTTCAGGTATGAGACGTTTTAGCAGAACCGGTTCAGCAGAGCCGTTTTGGCGTCGCTGATTTGACGCTGACATCAGATCTCTCTTTCTCTCTCTCTCTCTCTCTCTCTCTCTCTCTCTCTCTCTCTCTCTTTCTTTCTTTCTCTTCCTCTCCTTCTCTCCCTCTCTCTCTATTTATGTGTGTGAGCATATTTCTTTTTATGTATGTTTGGAGAGGGAAAGTGTTTATGAGTAATTGTTCACTTTAAGTTATATAAAAAAAAAAAAAAAATAAAGGGGAGATAAGTAATAAAAGAAGCAGCTTGCTTTTTATACAGCATAAAGACTGGTGATCACCGCCAAAAAGTGAACAAATGTCTTCTTTTTCTCAGTGGAATTACGCCAGAAAAACTCATGCAGATCTGAAACAAGCAATTCGTCTGATGTCCCAAGCTGTCGTCTCAACTTCCGTTTCACCCGCATCCACATACTTTCCACATTTTGTGTGTGGACGTCTTGATCATGAAGATCAATAAATTCTTGGTGTATAATCACCTCGTGCGTGTAGGCACCACCATTGAGGATACCGATGTTATTATATGCTTGCTATTCATCGCTGACTGTGTGAGACCCAGGCAAAATCCACCTTTGTATCAGCTCAGTTAAAGTTTCTTCTGTGCAGTCAGGTTGTTGGCACTCCGTCGCTTACGACGTCGAGGGTTCCTGTTGATCCGATCAACAGAACAGCCTGCTCGTGAAATGAACGTACAAGAGGCTGAGCACTCCAGAGACACGTGTACCTTTAACGTAGTTCTCGGGGATATTCAGCGTGACACAGAGTGTGACAAGGCTGACCCTTTGCATTACAGGTACAACAGAAACAGGAAGTAAGAGTGAGAGAAAGTTGTGGCGAAAGAGTACAGCAGGGTTCGACACCATCCGCTGCCGGAGCCTCGTGGAGCTTTAGATGTTTTCGCTCAATAAACAAATAAACACTCACAACGCCCGGTCTGGGAATTGAAACCGCGATCCTATGACTGTGAGTTCGCTACCCTAACCACTGGGCCATTACGCCTCCACACGTGCAGTCAGGTACTTCGACCAAAAACCACTTTCTTGAGACTGTCTCTATGCCACCGAATACCCTTTGCTTCTTTTATTACTTATCTCCCCCTTAATTTTTATATACATTTTTTATATAATTAAACTGAACAATTACCATGTTTATGTTAATTGTGCAACTGTATTCTTTTATTCTTTTACTTGTTTCAGTCATTTGACTGCGGCCATGCTGGAGCACTGCCTTAAAGGGGTTTCTTTAGTTGAAGAAATCAACCTCAGGACTTACTGTTTGTAAGCCTAGTACTTTTCTCGAACTGCTAAGTTACAAGGACGTAAACACACCAACACCAGTTGTCAAGTGATGGCTGACACAAATATAGACACAAAGGCACACACATAAATATATGCATATGTATATATATGACGAGCTTCTTTCAGTTTCTGTCTACCAAATCCACTCACAGAGCTTTGGTCGGCCTGAGGCTATAGTAGAAGACACTTGGGATCTTTTTTAAAACGGGGGCCACATTTTTCATTAACGAAACACTTTGAAACTTGGAACACTGGTAGAATATGTCATATAAAACATTTTTTTTCTCTTAGTCTTCTTAAAAAAAAAAGAAATCCATAAATTATTCCACGTTAAAGTTGTCGTATTT
>NC_068988.1:87015377-87017623 GCF_001194135.2 Octopus bimaculoides
AAAAAAGCAAATAAAACGAAGAATCGTTTGTTTATGTAGTCGGCACTTAATGTATATCGGCTGAATGGACGTCAGTGATTGGTTGAAATTATCGAAATAACACAATTTTTTACATGAAATAAATTCGAATACAAAAATATTTTTCTGTTCTATAACACAAAATAGATAAGTATACGAAGTTTGAAAGTCTTTCGGTACCAAAAACACTACGTAAAACATTAATGAAAAATGTGGCCCCCGTTTTAAAAAAGATCCGACACTTGCCCAAGGTGCCATACAATAGGACTGAACCCAGAACCATGTGGTTGGGAAGCAAGTTTCTCACCACACAGTCATGCTTATGTGTGTGTGGTGTGTGTGTGTTTGTGTGTGTGTGCCTCTAGTGCTAAAAAGTACTGTTGTCAAAACATGTTTTATGTCTAGTCAGCCTTACTAAATTGATAGTATCTAAACAGCCACATCAAATTGCCTGTTTCCATAGTGTTCTTATTCATGTCCATCAGAAAGAGGTTAGATGAACAAAGGCAGAATAAGATTGTGGTTAGTTAAATTATGGTCATGGCACCCACATGGTCTGCTGAGTGCCAAATCAATTCCAAGATCTTGAAACAGAAACAACAAAGAAAAACTTTTAAAAAATTTATAAGCAGTTATTAAACAACTATTAAAAACTAAACAAACATTTGATCTAAGGTAGTTTAACATCGTAGTTATAACCACTGAAAAAGCCATTGGAATATTTTATGCAAGAAGTCTGAAACAAATGGGTGATTGTGAGTTGGGGTGTGGTAAGAATTTAATACACCACCACCATCAACCACCAGGACAACTAATTGACCTGCTATTGCAAAGGTATGTCAGTAGGTCAAGTTTTCATGGACAACTATGAAAGAAGAAATACTAGATAAGGCCTTTAAAACAAAGCTGGAATAAGTACTGCAACAGATACCTCTGACAATAAGCTTCCCTGTTTCTGTGAAGATAACGATGACCCAGAAACAGCAGGCAGTAATGATGGTGGTGTAAGATAACAGTAGTGACTAATGTGTTAATAAACATTATATTTAATGAACAGTAAACTAAACACAGTTTTCAGTTTTTCATCGCACTCTTGAGAAACAAGTTCTGTTTTAAAGATTAGTCTTAAAGTAGACATGTGAGGAAACAGTTTGTGGCTGTAAAAAAAAATGGGTGGGGAAGTAAATTGTCCTCAAAAACGAAAGTAAATTGGGATAGAAACTGGAAGTGATGACAGCAACATCCCATAATTTCATGTAAACAATGTGTGTAACCTAACCAATGTATTGAACTTACATTCAGCTGTAGAAACCATGCCAAAACAAACATGGATCCTGGGCAGCTCCTGTCAAACCACCGGCACGGAAAACGGACGTTAAATGATGATGATGATGATGATGATGAAAACTGGACATATATTTTATAAAAGTTAAAAAGTGTGAAAGGCTTACAGCACCTAGGTTTCCCAAGTGGTCACCCATCTAAGTACTCACTATGCTTAATGATGCTTAACTTCGGTGATCGGATGAGAGCTGATGCTTTCAACGTGATATGGCCATAGTTGACCTTTATAGTTAACCTTTGTTTTTTTACCTTTTGCTTGTTTCAGCCATTAGACTGTGGCCATGCTGGAGCACCACCTCGAGGAATTTTTAGCCAAGTGAACTGAATTAACCCCAGTACTTTTTTTTTTGTAGTGTGGTACTTATTCTATCAGTCTCTATTGCCAAACCGCTAAGTTACTGGGACACAAACATACCAATACCAGTTGCCGAGTGATGGTGGTTGGGGAACAAATACAGACACAAAAACACACATATACGACGGGCTTCTTTCAGTTTCCACCTACCAAATACACTCACAAGGCTTTGGTCAGTCCGAGGTTATAGTAGAAGACACTTGCCCAAACTGCCATGCAATAGGACTGAACCTGAAACCATTTGATTGGAAAACAAGCTTCTTAATTCTTTATTGCCCACAAGGGGCTAAACATAGAGGGGACAAACAAGGACAGACAAAGGGATTAAGTCGATTACATCGACTCCAGTGTGTAACTGGTACTTAATTTATCGACCCCGAAAGGATGAAAGGTAAAGTCAACCTCGGCGGAATTTGAACTCAGAACGTAGTGACGGGTGAAATACCGCTAAGCATTTCGCCCGGTGTGCTAACGTTTCTGCCAGCTCGCCGTCGTCTGCCAGTTCGCCGTCTTCCGCCAGCTCGCCGTC
>NC_068988.1:87017951-87018376 GCF_001194135.2 Octopus bimaculoides
GTCTGCCAGCGACGTTTTTTATTTTACTACTTGATGATAAGCCATGTCTCATGTGACCCATTTCTCGAAAAAGCTTGCCCATGCCTGATCTAGGATTACATTTTACAATGTGTCCCTCTGTTCCCTTTTATGAAGGAGGCAGGGTGTGTGATTTAAAGGAATTTGGTTGCTATCTCTAGCTGATTGAACGACCATGCAGAAGCTTAAGGCTCACATGTTGTCAGTTTCCTGTACAGTGTTGTGAAGAGGGTGATGTGTAGAAAGTGTGTTGTATTGAGTTATTGTATACACCAACGACTATCACCTCCACAGCCACCGCCACCATCATCACCACCACCACCACCACCGCAACCACAACCACAATAACCACCACCACCACCATAACCACAATCACAACCACCACCACCACCACCAATAACAACACC
>NC_068988.1:87018933-87024544 GCF_001194135.2 Octopus bimaculoides
AATGAGAGGATCCTTTGTTTTTATCTGTTCCTTTGTTTGCAGAGACCCTTTGTCTCTTTCCATGCTAGAAATGGCAGTGGTAGTGGTGGTAGTAGTGGTGGTAGTAGTGGTGGTAGTAGTGGTGGTGGTAGTGGTTGTTGTTGTTGTTGTGGAGGTGGTGGTGGTGGTGATAATAGCGGTGGCAGTGATGATGGTGCTGGCTGTAGTAGTGGTGGTATTGGTGGTGATGGTAGTGGTGTTGGTGGTGGTGGTAGTGGTGGTGATGATGGTGCTGGCTGTAGTAGTGGTGGTATTGGTGGTGATGGTAGTGGTGTTGGTGTTGGTGGTGGTGGAGGTGGTTGTGATTGTGGTTGCGGTGGTGGTGATGGTGACAGTAGTGGTGGTAGTGATGATGTTAGCCAGTTGTAGTAGTGGCTGTAATGTTGGTATTGGTAGTAGTGGTGGTTCTTGTTGTGGAGGTTGTTGTGGTTGTGGTTGTAATGGTGGTACTGATTGTAGTAGTGGAGGAGGTTATGTTGTTGTTGTTGATGGCGGTGGCAGTTGTAGTAGTGGTTGTAGTGGTGGCAGTGATGGTGCTGATAACAATAATGATGATGGGATTGAGTAGTATTCTTGTTTCTTAGATCTCATCACCCAAATCATCCTTGATCCAACAGTGTTCTCACTTTCAGCCACAGTGTATTCTTATGTTTCAGTTATAGTAGCCTTACCTCAAACTACACTACACAATATGTGTTGTCTATTCTAATCCTTTGCCTGTCCTGTGATTCACATGTAAATCACAACATATTTCCATGATATCAGATATGACATATGTTCCCAAATAGGCTGAAACCATATGGTCTGGTGATCCTATTGTCTGCTAGAAGATGATATGGGTTCACTCCCCTGTTTGCAATATATTGGGTTGTCCAGAAAGTTCGTGCCGATTTTTAAAGGAAAGAAAAAGGTCAATAGATACTTGCCATTACATTTTTAATCAACCAAATATGAACCATTTTGTTGCACAATGCGTCTCCATCTTTCCTTTAACTTGAGGTGGTTTCATGGTTTCCCAGAATTGAGGTGGCTTCATGGCAAATAAGTCGAAAGGTAAGCTACTATAAATCGGCATGAACTTTCCGGACAACCCAATATATTGGGTGCAGATTGCATCGATAGCCAGTTGAAGGAGGCTCCTCCTGGGGTTAAAAAAAGTAGTAATGTCGATCCCTACAGAACAGATATATTGATGAAGTGATAAACATTAATTCCTAATTTATTTTTTTCAACTACCAGACTAATTTGGGATTTATGAAAAGAAAGCTTTACATTACTCAGAACATATGAAATCATCATCATCATCGTCGTTTAATGTCTGCTTTCCATGCTAGCATGGGTTGGACGAGAGACAGCAATGTTTAAATCGTAATTTTAAAGGAAGGAGTGAAATGAGCCAACTAAAAGTCTGAACACAAACATGGATGCTTAAGACAAACTTATGAAAATGCTTTGGGTAGGAAAATGGTTAAAATTGTTCCCACTTTCAGCCACATGGTGTATTCTTATTTTTCAGTCATAGACACCTACCTCAAACTATACTACATGATATGTGTTGTCTATTTTAACCCTTTGCCTCCTGTCCTGTGTATCACATGAAAACCAAAGAACATATTTCCATAATGTACATACATCAGATATGACACACATTCCCAATTCATGTTTTTCAACTACCAGAGTAATTTGAGATTAATGAAAAGAAAGCTTTATATTACTCAGAACGTATGAAATGAACCAACTAAAACAAAGTGTGAAAACAAACATGGATGTTTAGGATAAACTTATGAAAATGCTTTTGGCAGGGAAATGGTTAAGATTGTAAAGTGTTATTTTTGTTTGGGAGACATTTGTCTGATATAGGTTGTATTCTATATAGAAAAGGTGTCTCCAGCCATCAGGCCATGGGTCATTTAGCGTCAGACTGCATAGAAACAATAAACTGCTAAACTTTATCTATTTTATTGACTATTGTAGTCTCCAGGATGTTTTTGCATTGCATACGTATTGTATCTTTTGCTTGTTTCACTCACTAGACTGCAGCCATGCTGGGAAACCACCTTAAAGAATTTTAGTTGAATAAATCAACCCCAGTTCTTAATATTCTTTTGTGGAGCCTGGTGTAGCCATCCGGTTGCACCAGTCCTCAGTCAAATCGTCCAGCCCATGCTAGCATGGAAAGCGGACGTTAAACGATGATGATGATGATGATGAAAGCCAGGTACTTATCCTATCAGTCCCTTTTGCTGAACTTAACAGTTCAGCAAATGCGCCAACACAAGTTGTCAAGCTGTGGTGGGAGACAAACGCATACATAAAGACACACACACACACACACATATTTATATAGCAGGCTTCTTTCACTTTCCATCTGCCAACTCCACTCAAAAAGCTTTGGTTGGCTCAAGGCTATAGTAAAAGATACCTGCCCATGTTTCCATGCAATGAGACTGAACCAGGAACCATGTGTTTTGAAAGCAAGCCTCTAACCATTCAGTCACACCTACATCTATGTATGTTTAATATCTATATATTATACTTGGACAGGTCCAGTGCATATGAACCTTCTCCAGCACTCTCTATATGATCTGGAAGGACCTGTTCCCTCCCCTGCTGCCTTTAGTAGATCTATGACTACATGAATACTTGCAGGTGGAATTTGAACTCCGAATGTAGAGTACTAGAATTTATACCTTAAAGCATTTCTGTCAATGTGCCAATGATTCTGCCATTCTCCCATCCACAGAGCAATGTGAAATGATGTATTTTCTTCAAGAACATAACACACTGCCCAGTCCAGGAATCAAACTCACAATCAAGCAAGCCTAAGTGCAACACCCTAAACACTTGGTCACTTTATTGTGCTTTGTTATGTTTGTGATCCCCTGTGGAAAAATTGTCTAGCATGAAACCAGTCTATGGTGCAAAAAATGATTGAGAACTGCTGCTGTAGAGAAGGCACATGGCTCAGTGGTTAGACATTGGGCTCATAATCATGAGGTAATGAGTTCAATTTCTGGACTGGGTTGTTGTGATCTGAGCAAGCCACCTTATTTCACATTGTTCCAGTTGAGTCAGCTGTAGAAGTGGGTTGCGATGATTACTGGTCTTCCATAAACAACCTTGCCCAGACTTGTGCCTTGGAGGGGAACTTTCAAGGTGCAATCCCATGGCCATTCATGACCAAAGGGGTTCATTACTCTTTTACCCAGCTATTAGATCTCCCTCCCAAGTACCTTCCTCTTATGTCACTTTCCCACAGCTTTCGTGAAAGCTTCAAAGTTGTTGCTACTGTTAATTATAATAGAATATTCCTTCATGTTCATATATTTAGCTGTGATGCTAAATCGAACATTTAAATCCTTCTTTTCAGTCCAGATTTTACACTAAAAAGATTTAATATCTTGAAAAAGGGAGCTTTTGTATGAGGGGGTACTGAAAAGTTCCTGACCTTAGGTAAAAAAAAATACAGGAGGGTCAGTTAATTATGATTTTATTCAGCATATTCCCCTCTCAGATTCACACACTTATTGCAGTGGTCTCTCAGTTTCTCTAAGCCCTGTAAAAGAACTCCAATCAAGCCTTTTGCGGTACCCTTAAAGCCAAGAACTTTTCAGCACACCATCATATTATGTTATTTCCCTCATCCTCTGCTATATTTTATGTTTCATCTTAAATTTTAACCTCAAATAAGTAATAGACATTTAAGTAAAATTAACAATCTTTGTGTGTTTCTGAATAGCTAACACATGTCTTCCACACTACAACCATTAAATATAAATTTATAAACTGAATTGTAAAGCTGTGTGTTTTGAAACAGTTATGTATAGATATACACCTCATTGCTGAATTTGAAAAAGGGGTTCACAACTGCAGGGCAACTGTCCTCTATGACTGTACTTATTATTTTTTTTCCTGTCCTAAACACAACTATATAAAACCTGTTATGTTTACACATAGTGAACGTTTCCATCACTTTTCTTTGTGTCGATATGTATGTATGCATTCAATAAAAGAGGTTGTCTATATTTATCCCAAGGCAGTCTTTCTTGCAGATGGCATTGTATATTGTTTTAGCAACAAATTTATACCACATTGGAAGGAAGTACCTTGATGACATATTTGGAGTAGCTGCTGTTCGCATGTATAACACCTTGCACAGAAATGTGATATAATTGACAGTTTCAATCACTTCTCTTTTGTTCATTATGTATATTATAGTCTATATGTTGTTCTTCGATTTCAAAAACACAAACTTCAAAATGTGATCTGATATAAAAAGTTTATGAGTCCACAAGAGAGGCTATACTTCACGGTAATGTGAGCATCATCCCCAACTGCATGGGAGACTGTAACACACACACACACACACACACATAGATAGATAGATACATAAATATAATATAGATATGCATATATGTGTGTGTGTGTGTGTGTGTGTGTGTATAAACTACATATGTGTGAAATTCTGTCTGTGGGTGTGTTTGTGGAGTTGTTAGCTAACTCCTCCTACACTGTTTTATCGATTTTGATGAAACTTGACGCGTGAATAGAACTCATGTCTGGAAACCTCATGGCATAGTCAGATTGTTGAAAAAAAAAATCGATAATAGGGCCCCTGAAAGGGATCCTTATATATAGCCAAGGGAAATAACCCATTCATTTTCCTAAATTATTTGGTAAAAATGAAATTGAGTATGCTTAGCTCTTAGTATTTGAACTGTTAGAGTTATTTTTGCAATTTATCCAGTACAACCCTTAAACAGGTGAATAGTATTTTCCTAAACAATAGATCCTCTTATTTCGGTTCGTGACTTATTCACGAATATACCAGTACTAGCGTACTGGGAACGCACAAAGGCCCTTTTCAGAGCTATTCACTTTGAATTTTTATTATCTCATGTTTGATTAGCCTGTTATTACATAACATGCTTCAGGATTTTCGTATACATGCCTTATTGGTATTTCTCCCTAAGTTCTATATACTCTGGGAACGCATTAAAGCCCTTTATGGGGCTACTTTATTTGAATTCTTACTATCAGATAAATAATTTCATGTTATTACATAACTGACTTCACAATTTGGATATTCATAACTTATTGGGAATTCCTAAAAACAAGATCCTGTGTAAGACAGTTTGGTATTCTCTGTAAATGCACGAAGTCCGTTTTAAGAGCTACATACTTTGTATTGTTGTTATTCGATTAGCGAAACAATTATGTGAATGGAACCAAGGGATAAGCCCCACTTTTCCCGGGAATTACTGGGTACGTCAGCTAGTATCATCATCATCATCATCATCATCGTTTAACGTCCGCTTTCCATGCTAGCATAGGTTGGACAATTTGACTGAGGACTGGTGAAACCAGATGGCTACACCAGGCTCCAATCTGATTTGGCAGAGTTTCTACGGCTGGATGCCCTTCCTAACGCCAACCACTCAGAGAGTGTAGTGGGTGCTTTTACGTGTCACCCACACGAAGGCCAGTCAGGCGGTACTGGCAATGGCCACGCTCAACATGGTGTATTTTATGTGCCACCCGCACAAGAGCCAGTCCAGGGGCACTGGCAACG
>NC_068988.1:87030069-87031284 GCF_001194135.2 Octopus bimaculoides
AAAAGCTTGTTTATCTTTATGTTATTTCATTTATTATTAGTGTTGCTTAATATGTTTTACTAAAATTGCTGTTTCTTTTCAGATATCATCAGAAAAAGCTAATTAAAATTCATTAAAATGACAGATCTATCGGACTTTCAAAGAGGTCAAATTGTTGGTGCTCGTATGGCAGGCACTAACGTAATGAAAACAGCCAAAATGTTTGGTGTAACAAGAAGTACTGTCTCGAAAGTAATGACAGCCTTTGAGAAAGAGGGAAAAACCTCCTCGTCGAAACAAAACTCCGGAAGAAACCCAAAACTTTCAGATAGTGACCATTGGACTCTTGGGCGAATTGTTAGAAACAATCACAAAAATACAGCTCCCAAAATTACTGCAGAGCTTAATGACCACCTCGAGAACCTAGTTTCCACAAAAACTGTTTGCTGGGAGCTGCACAAAGCTGGATTTCATGGGAGGGCTGCAATCAGAAAACCACTACTTTCAAAAAAAAAACATTGCAAAGCGTTTAGAGTGGAGTAAAAACCTACTCTCTAGAGCAGTGGAAGAATGTTATTTTCTCAGGCGAGTCATCCTTTATCCTATTTCCAACCACCGGCTGAGTATACCTGTGGAGACAGCCGGAAGAAGCATTTGACCCAAACTGCCTTCTTCCAACTATTAAATATGGAGGAGGATCTGTGATGAACTGGGGAGTTATATCTTGGAAATCCACCAGCCCTATGGTTTCTCTTCATGGTAGAATTAATAGTCAAGACTACTTAAGCAATTTATCTGATCAAATTCATCCTATGGTTGCGGAACAGTTTGCAGAGGGAAATGCAATCTTTCAGGATGATAATGTACCAATTCACACAACTAAATTTGTTACTGAATAGCACGAGGAACATTCTAGTGAAGTTGAACATCTTATCTGGCCACCACAGTCCCCATTTCTCAATATTATTGAACATTTATGGTGCATTTTAGAAAAACAAGTATGGAGTTGATATCCTCCTCCATCATCACTACAAGAACTGGAGACTGTTTTAGCTGAAGAATGGACAAAAATTCCTTTGGAAACAATTCAAACTTTGTACGAGTCCATACCTCATAGAATTGAGGGTGAAATTACTGCCAAAGCCGGTCCTACCCCATATTAAAATTAATTTGTCTGAAATTTTAAGGTGTTTCCATTATTTTGTCTAACCTCTGTATATATATATATATATATTT
>NC_068988.1:87031298-87034581 GCF_001194135.2 Octopus bimaculoides
TATATATATATATATATATATATATATGTGTGTGTGTGTGTGTATGTATATGGTTGTGTGTCTGTGTTTGCCCCTCCACAATCACTTGATAACCAATGTTAGTGTGTTTACATCCCCGTAACTTAATGGTTCAGCAAAAGAGATCAATAGAATAAGTACTAGGCTGACAAAGAGTAAGTCTTGGGGTTAATTTGTTCAACTAAAGGCAGTGCTCCAGCATGGCCACAGTCAATTGACTGAAACTAGTAAAAGAGTAAAAAATGTGTGTGTGTGTGTGTGTGTGTGTGTGTGTGAGTGTAGGGTGGCAAACAGGTGGAATCATCAGGACGCCGGGAGAAATGCTTAGTGGTATTTCACCTGTCACTACATTTTGAGCTCAGATTCCACTGAGGTTGATTTTGCCTTTCGTCCTTTCGGGGTCGATGAAATAAGTATCAGTTACGCACTGGGGTAGGTATAATCGACTTAATGCCTTTGTCTGTCCTTGTTTGTCTCCTCTATGTTTAGCCCTTTGTGGGCAATAAATAAATATATATATATATATATATATATATATATGTATATACATGTGTGTGTGGGTATATATACACACACACACATGTATATATCTTGATGATACTAAAACTTTAGAGATCTTTGTGTGTACCTTAAATATGCCAAAGATAGTATATTTTATCTAAATTTTTTTGCATATTTATTTTTATACATACCTTCGGCAGTGCAGTACAAATTTTTGCGACATTTGGGACTCTATTTATTAAGGAGAATGATTAAGCACAAAATTTGTTATTTCTTGACGAAAAAAAAAGCATCGCTTCCGTGACGCCAACACGCATACACATATAATGAAAGTCATGCCGTGTCAATCAACACAAACACATTTCTGCTATCTGTGACATATACACACACATAGTCCTCACACTCTCTAAGAAAAAAAAATGTTGACTTTTTGACATACACAATATTTTTATCATTTAGAAATACTTTTAACTGAATCTGATTTCAAAAATGTGACTTGTTTGTACAGTGAGCATACTGGCTTCATTTCTTTCAAGCTTACACACATCCTCGGCTGTCACAGCCAATGTTTCACTGTTGTGTAGCATAGATGTTTGCATACAGGCATCATACAATCTGCCTTTCATTCTGAGAGAGTAGCCCTTTGTTGCTAGCAGAGGTAGGAGCTCTCTGAACTTTGCCCAGCCTATTCTTATTCTCACAGATACATTCTTGGAACATCCACCTCCACTATTATCTTGGTCACCTAGATAACAGAAGCTATCTACTACCTCTAGCTTACCCCACAAGCAGTTCAGTTAATGGAGTCTATTTTCTGTACATTTTCAGTGCTTATTGTAACTGTGCATCTTCCATACACAAAAGCTATTTTCCCTGTTAACTTTCCTCTGATGTTGCTGTACTCTTATGTGTTCATAGCTCACACCATGTACATCTTGTGGAGTTACTACCCATGCCTTTTCTAGAGCTTGAATAGGCCATCTACCTGAAAAGATTTGTGAATTGTCTGCCTTCCTACTTACTAAGACTTTGGTTTTAGCTAGGTTGACTCTAAGGCCCTTCAATTCTAGACCTTGCTTCCATACTAGGCACTTCTCTAGTTCTGGTAGTGATTTAGCTATATGAACAAACTCATCATCATAGAGGAGCACCCAGGAGCAGACTGTCTTAAATTCCTCTGTTATTGTCTGAAGGAGTATGAAGAACAAGAGGAGGCTGAGGACTGATCCTTGGTGAACCCCAACTTGTACCCTGAATTCTTTGCTGTACTCATTGCCAACCTTCACCTTACTGGTTGTGTCCAGGTTGATTTTATGCTTCATTCTTTTTGGCATTGATAAAATAAATACCAGTTGAGCACTGGGGTCATTATAATTGACTAGCCAAATAGTTGATTTCAAAATGTCAGGCCTCTCCAATAAAATGTCACGCCTTGTGCCTATAGTAGAAAGTATATCATCATCATCATCATCATTGTTCAACATCTATTTTTTATACATTACTTACATTATTTACATTTGACGGATATTTGTTCTCATCTTGTTTGTTGTTAACGCAACGTTTTGGCTGATATACCCTCCAGCCTTCATCAGGTATCTTGGGGAAATTTCGAACCTGTGACACAAGAAGGTATTGATAAATCGGGTATAGCTGATCACGTATGGAAAAATAGAGACCACCTCCCTCTGTGGGATGAAGTTAAGATAACAGATAGAGAACACCACAGGAAAATACGAAAACTAAAAGAAGCAGCACATATGCTCGGACACAACAACCTCCTAAGCAGATCAAGTGCAGATATGAACAGCATATGGGAACTGGTATTAAGGAAGGATAGGAAAATATTAGATTTATAAGCCCTAAAATTCACTCCATAATTGCCCACTGGCATAAGGCGTAGTGGTTAAGGGTGCGGGCTACTAACCCCAAGATTCCGAGTTTGATTCCAGGCAGTGACCTGAATAATAATAATAATGATATGAATAATAATAATAATAATAATAATAATAACATCGAAAAATAACTTAGGAATGAGAACCCAAGTTTGAAATTTCCCCCAAGACACCTGATGAAGGCTGGAGGGTATATCAGCTGAAACGTTGTGTTAACAACAAACAAGATGAGGACAAATATCCGTCAAATGTAAATAAAGTAAATAAGGTACATAATTTCTCATCTCTTACATATAGAACTGTATTATCTATTTTTTATGTCGGCATGGGTTGGACAGGATTGGGCAAGCCTCAAGGCTGTACCATGCTCCATTTTCAGCTTTAGCAATGGTTTCTATGACTGGATGCCTTCCTAATACCAACCCCTACTGGGTACTTTTTTCTGTGTGCTTGTGTGTGTGTGTGTGCCATTGACATTAGTGAGATTGCCATGTAACTCACAAGACAGAAAAAAAGGGCAGGGAGAAGGAAAGGAAAGAAAGGTCCCATGGGGGAGTATTTGAGAGAGGAAGGTGGCTTAATGCTGGATGCTGCAAGGCTAAAGTAAGCTAGCAGGACAGGCACAGGTCTCTTGCTATAGAGGAGATACATGGTCACCCACTATTATATATAGAAGTGTGTGGGAGTAGTTGAGAAGAAGATGAAAGGATGGTTGTGATGTAATGCTAGAGCAAAATCTCTCTCTCTCTCACTCACACACACACATACTCTTTTTACTCTTTTACTTGTTTCAGTCATTTGACTGCGGCCATGCTGGATCACCACCTTTAGTCGAGCATATCGACCCCAGGACTTATTCTTTGTAAGCCTAG
>NC_068988.1:87036873-87040783 GCF_001194135.2 Octopus bimaculoides
TACATACATACATACACACACACATACACACACACATACACACACAGACACACACACACACATATACACACACATACATATATTATTTATATAATAGAGGATAAAATCATTCATGCTTTTATCAGGTGGTCAGCACAAAAATAAAAACCCTATAGGTAAATTTTCTGAAATATTATATTAATAATTATATACATAATTATAACAAGAGATTGGAAACAAGCCTCTCCACGGGCTGAAAATAGGCGCCAAATGACGCTAGACGAACAAACGTTTTGAATTGTGGTAAAAAGATATTAGCTCTAAATGGTTTTTAAGATAGACTCCTTATGGATGAACATAGTCATTTACTCTGAAATACAGTTGTCACAGCCCTCATTACCCTGATTACAATGTTTGGTATGATATGTTCTAATCATTTTACAGTTTCTTTCAAATATTTTTACATTCATTGTTATGTATTAAGTACCAAATGTACTTTCATAAATCTTTCAAGGTTTCTCTAACTTTGTCGTTGTTGATAGAATCTTAACTTAAATGATTCTTGTTAACCTGATATAATCCTTAGAAAGCAACTTAGCTATAAATACTTCTGTACAGTATACTACGACTTTTGAAATACGTGAATAATTTAGTGGACAATTTACAGACTTTAAACAATTACATGATTAAAAATTGGATGTACGTAGCTGCTTAGGTTCTTGAGAAGACCTGTCCATGTCAATGAAACAGATTTCTAGAAGCACTGTATATCCCACCCACACTTAACAAGAAAACTTCTCACACACCCTACTGCAACAAACCAAACTACATCTCTACATTTCTTCTCTTCCTCGTATTTCCACTTCATGTTCTTTGCTTACCTCCCATTCCCCACTCCTGTCCTCTTGACCCTGTCTCACTATATCATTACTATCAGCTAGCTCCCAAACTGTGTTCTACCCACATTTACAAGAAAACTTCTCACACACCCTACTCCAACAAACCAATCTACATCTCTACATCTCTTCTCTTCCTCACATTTCCTCCTTCATACACTATGCCTACCTCTCACTCCCCAATCCTGTCCGCATAGCCCTGTTTCTCTGTATCATTGCTATCTGGTAGCCTCCTTCCACTCTCTCTAATCACACTTCTTTCACGATATCCTGCCACTTATATCATGCAGTTTAAACCTCAAGGATATGCTCTGGCACTTGCCACCATCTACATCTCTCTCTCTTCCTTTACTCAATCATCCCAGTTATATTCTGATCCCTGTCCCTTGCGAGTTTGCCCAGCATTTTGCCACCATCTCTATCCTGCTCTCTCCTTCTTCTGCTCTTCCCTTTGGTTGGGTAACTAGGTATTTCCTTTGCAATGACACACCTGTTTCTGTCTTCATTCCTGATCTCTCTCTTTCTCTTCTTCCCCCCACCAGCTGGGTAACCTTGTATCTCCTCTACAGCAAGACACCTGTAGCTCTCTCTGTGTCTCACTAAAACCTTTCATCATCTGACTCAAGATCACCTCCTCCAATGCCCCCTCCCCTCTCAAAAGATTCTTTTTGTCTTGCAAGATACTTGGTGACCCTGTCAGTGCAGGTGCCTTTTAAAAAGCATCCACTCCACTCTGCTGAATGGTTGGTGCTAGGAAGGGCATCCAGCTGTGAAAATCCTGCCAAAACAGGCATAGAAGTCTGGTGCAAGCTTCTGCCTGGTCAGCGCCTGTCAAACCATCCCACCCATGCCAGCATGGAAGGCAGACATTAAACAATGATAATGATGATGATGATGATGATGATGATGAAGATGATGATGATGATGATGATTTGCTATTTCAAAATATTTAACACCATTTCAGTCAGCTGTACATTCTGAGTTCAAATTCTGCTATGGTTGACTTTACCTTCCATTCTTTCGGGGTCAATAAAATAAGTACCAGTTGAGCACTGGGGTTGCTGTAATTGACTTACCCACTACCCCAAAACTACTTGCCTTGTGCCAAAATTTGAAGCCAATATTAGGTATTTCTGTAGGAAAATTATGTGTACAGCTGAAACTTAATTTAAAATTATTCTCATTAAAACATTTTAAAATCTTCTTAATTTTTCAGAAAATAACTACTTAATTGATAAACTCTTCACCAATTCTTGTATTCCTTTTGAATCTAAACAAAGCATTAAATTAATTAATTTTTTTTTCATTCTATTTTCTATGTCTGGCAACAATTGTTGTTGTTGTTGTTGGTGTTATTAAGGTGATAAGCAGGCAAAATCATTAGCACCTTACACTAATCTCTAAGCAGCATTTCTTCCATCTTTGCAGTTTGAGTTCAAATTCTACCATGATCAATTTTGCCTCTTGTCCCTTTAGGATCAATTAAATAGTGACAGTTCAGCACTGGGGTTGATATGACAGACTAGCCCTCTGGTAGAAACTTTTAGGCTTTGTGCTTATGGTAGAAAGGATTATTATTATTATTAAGTGAGCAGCCGTCAAAGTGACACTGGGGTACAAATATACGAAGCCCAATATCCCCATCGCGACTACCTGTCTGATAAAGGTACACCAAGCACATGCATCTCAACCATATGTGTGCGACATGGTAATCTCATCAAGATAAACAGTGCATGACCTTGCAGGTGTGGCCCAGTTAGAATTTCCTTCATCCCACTGAAAAGGTTCCCCAATAAAGGTTGTTTAAGGATGATGAACAAAACACCCATGTTTCCAGAGGTGAATTAGTCAAACCCCAAAGAATTCCCCTCAACACATGGCTATGTTGCCCTCCCACCCACTACTTCTGCTCATGATCAAAGATACACATATTGTCAATCACCAAGGGACATGCTCAACTGGTTAAGGTTAAACAACTGACAAGCAAATCTGTGGTATTGAGCAGAATATTTGCTGTAGCCCATCGTTTTATACCAAGACAAAACAATGTACATGATAACACTTCCAGTCAGTTAAGATCAAAAACCATGAGAGCCACTGCCTGGTACTGCATCCGGGCCTTAATTATTATTATTAAAGGTGGCAAACTGGCAGAATCATTAGCAATGCTTAGTGGCATTTCACCTGTCTTTACATTCTGGGTTCAATTTCCACTGGAGTCGACTTTGCCTTACATCTTTTCAGGATCAATACCAATTTTGACCAATACCATTCTCCTCCTTCTAACTTACATATCTATTCTCTTCTCTCTGCCTACTTACCCCTACCAGTGCTTTCTCAAAATTTCATTCACACTACAAGGTCCCTATGAATGAACAGCACATGGAATTAATGTCACCACCCTATGCATTTGTATAACAAAATATGAACTTCTATCGGAATCTACATACCACGGTCAAGAAGCCTTTCTATCCATTCTATACATCATTTTCCTTGGACAATGGAAATTAAACTATCACATCCAATATATATTTTTATTTTTATTCACTTATTTCCCTTTATACTTCTTATATCTCTCCCTTTCCAAAATAATTTCTTATATTGAACTCAACTATTTCCCTCTCTTTAACTCTATCATATCATCTCTGATGAAGGAATATCCCATATATCCTTGAAACAGCTGTAAGACTACCTTTCTCTTTATAAATGTCATTGAAATTTCATACTGTCTTGGCTTTGTTGTCTCATTTTATTTAACACACACACACACACACACACACACGCACACGCATGTGCGCGGACGGACGGACGGACGGACTGACAGACAGACAGACAGACAGACAGACAGACAGACAGACAGACAGACAGATAGATACATATAGATACACTATATATAGAATATATATAACATATATATTATATATATCTATATATAATATATATTATGCATATACATATATTATGTGTGTGTATATATGTGTGTGTGTGTGTGAGCCTATGTCTGACTGTATGTGGCTATTTATATATACATACAT
>NC_068988.1:87040793-87041381 GCF_001194135.2 Octopus bimaculoides
CTGACTGTATGTGGCTATTTATATATACATACATACACACACACACACACACACATATATATATATATAAATATATATATATATATATATACATATATACATATATATATATATGTGAGTATCTATGAATGTGTGTGTGTGTGTGTGTGCAATATGTGTGTATATGGTGAGTATTCATAAAGTCCCAACACCTAAACTCCCTCCCACCAATACCATATCAAGTTCTCGTCAGAGACTTGAAATAGCAACACAAGGAGAATGAATGATTTAGAAATGAAGAAATGAAAGAGTAAATAAGTTATACATTACATACTGATGACTACTTCTCTCTTTCTCTCTCTTCCTCTCTCTCTCTCTCTCTCTCTCTCTCTCTCTCTCTCTCTTTTCTTCTCTCTCCCTTTTCCTCATTTGTAGACACAAACAGTAATATGTGAGTGTGTATGTGTGTGTGAATGTATATACATTAGCTTACATTTGTATGTGTTTGTGTGTGCAAATGCTTATCTATATACATATAACTGTATAGTATGTATATGTATTATACTACTTCATTTTGTTTACCTACCTGAAAAAAAAAAAAAAAAAAAA
>NC_068988.1:87041391-87044603 GCF_001194135.2 Octopus bimaculoides
AAAAAAAAAAAAAATATATATATATATATATATATATATATATAAATATACACACATATGTGTATCTCTCTCTCTCTCCATATATCACGACAGAACGCACGCGTTACCTTTATACAGTATATATATATATGTATGTATGTATGTATGTACACGCATGCACATTTATATAAGGGATACAAACATCAGAGATGCCTTACCCCACGCAGAAACTGCAGGAGCTACTTAAAGATATCACAATCTCTCCTCCTGTTGGTGACTAAAGCTATTGCAATGTTGAAAGCCTTTCTTTATCTTCAGCAGGTATCTCAGTGTCACAAGGGTCACAACCACTCACCCATTACACTTTAACTACGTGGGGCAGCAAGGACTGAATTAGCCTTCACAATCAGTGTTGTCCCATCTGCAGTCTCTTCTCAATCACAATCACATTGTGCTGGTCTCAGCTGCCATAACTGTATCTTTTGTTGGATGGCTGCTCTTCTGTTGATGAGAAATGTCAATTCTGTCCTCTCAGGGAGTTGTGGACTCAGTCACAGTGATCGTTTGAGAACTCCTGGATGAAACGAATATATAGAATATAGCACTCCGTCGCTTACAACGTCGAGGGTTCCAGTTGATCTGATCAACGTAACAGCCTGCTCGTGAAATTAACGTGCAAGTGGCTGAGCACTCCACAGACACGTGTACCCTTAACGTAGTTCTCGGGGATATTCAGCGTGACACAGTGTGACAAGGCTGACCCTTTGCATTACAGGCACAACAGAAACAGGAAGTAAGAGTGAGAGAAGGTTGTGGTGAAAGAGTACAGCAGGGTCCGACACCATCCCCTGCCGGAGCCTCGTGGAGCTTTAGGTGTTTTCGCTCAATAAACACTCACAACGCCCGGTCTGGGAATCGAAACCGCGATCCTATGACCGCGAATCCACTGCTCTAACCACTGGGCCATTGAGCCTCCATAGAATATGATCTGTCTATGTTTACTTATTCCTCCTTATCTTTCTCTCGCTGCCTTCTCCCTACAACTGTTTCTGTCATCTCAGTGTCTTTTCTCTCTCCCTCCTTGACCCACCACAACCACCTTCACCGCTTTCTTTTCTGCTACCATTGTCTCTCTTTCTTTCTCTCATATTCTTTTCTTCCCCCACCTGTCTGCATTCACCCCTGTACTGGCATGCCATTGATTATGATAACGAGCGTTCCAGTTGATCCAATTAATGAAACAGCTTGCTCATGAAACTGACATGCCAGTGGCCAAGCACTATACAGACACGCATATCCTTAATATAATTTTCAAGGAAATTCAGCATGAAACGGACTGTGATAGGGCTGACCCTTTCAATTACAGGTACAACTCACTTTTACTAGCTGAGTGAACTGGATCAATGTGAAATAAAGTGTCTTGCTCTAGGATACAATGTGCCACCAGGAATTGAACTCACAACCTTACGATCATGAGCCAAATGCTCTAACTATTAAGCCATGCACCTTCACAGCTGACTACCAGCCTCTCAGATCAGTTCTCATCTAGCTCAAGAATCAAGACTCTTTCTATCACTCTCCTTTCAGTTGTGGGACTTCTTGTTTGTTTCTTTTTTTTTGTCTTGCAAATTGTAAAGTGTTGTTTCTAGTGCTGGTGCCTTGAAAAAAAAAAACACCAGCACACCCTGTAAAGTGGTTGGCATCTGGAAGGGCATCCAGTCAAAGAAACCATTCCAAAGCTGAGACATTGGGCAACAATGTGGTCCTCTCCCTTGTTGGGACATGTTGATCTGTTCAGTTCATGCCTGCACAGAAAGCAGATGTAAATGATGATGGGATATATACACATGCATATAATCTTGTTGGACAGAACTGTATACACACACACACACACACACACACACACACACACACACACACATGGATTGGATTGACCATGTTTAGTCCACTGCAAGACAAGGACCTCAGTATATTCTCTATACCAGAGAATGGCTTGACCATAGCTTGGCAAAGATATACAGTATTTTTTTGTACTCATACCCAGGAATAGTTAAGTTGATTATATTGACTCTGGTGCTTAGCTGGTACTTATTTTATTGATCCCAAAAGGATGAGAGGCAAAATCGACTTCAGTAGAATTTGAACTCAGAAGGTAAAGACAGATGAAATACCATTAAGCATTTCACACACATACACACAGGGCAATGTTTATTATGGAGAAGAACTGGTCAAGAGATACAAATATATATATATATATATATATAATTATTATAAAATCTGGTAATTAATCATATATTAATTAATATCGATTAATTATCAGGAGGCCAGCACATCTAAAGAATCAAAGAGATTCAGAAATAGTATCTGCAATCTCAGGGGATTAAGGTACATTTAAAAAAAATAACGTTGACCACTAACGTGGACAATTAATGTGCTAGAAATAGATCACGTCTTGTGTCTATTAAGACCTAAATTGTTCTCAACATGAAATATAGCAGCATACCAAAACGTGAGCGGGCAAGACATTTAAAATCACCTAAAAAAGCATTCTTAAACAGGTACCGGTTTCGGATTTAACAAATCTTACCATTTGTCCATTCCTCTTCAGCCTGATTTGTAATGTAACCGCAATCATCAGAATCGTATACATAGTTGTCCACCGCCATGGGTGTGCGTATATATGGTTCTGCTAATTACAGCTTATATATATATATATATATATATATCCCTAATGTATGGGCCTGTATACTTGTATATATCTATCTATGTATGTATATATGTTTACATATGTATATAAAATATACACACGTGTGTAATCCCACCTCCCAACACACTCACATCACACAACACATCACTTCACAACACACCACCACGCACACACTAGCACTGACCAATTCCCTTCCCCATATTCTCACACCTTCACACCTACATACACACGTACATACGTTAAGATCACCAGCATTCTCTCACACGCACACACCTTCTCGTCTTGAGTTCACCACTTCCTTGTTATCTCCCCTTTTTCTTAGCTCTCCTGTGTGATCCTTCTGTCTGGCATTCGCCATGATAGATCACTGACCACTACATTTATATTTTTTTCTCTCCTTGTTTCTCTCCCTATTTCTTTCTGTGTTTCTTTCTGTTGAAGAGCGTAAGCTCGAAACGTCAAAGACTTTCTCTATTCCCGAGCGTTAAACAAATACATCCATTTGTTGTTTACACCATCTGTCTTC
>NC_068988.1:87045504-87046307 GCF_001194135.2 Octopus bimaculoides
ATATATATATATACATATACATATACATATGTATATGGGACAAGAACGCAAATCATCCAGACAGTTGGGTGATACAAGAAAGGGACAACAAAACATCCAGATAGAAGATACAAAAAAACAAGGACAGGTCATTCGGAGTTTTCTTTCCTCAGTCGAGATCCAGATTATCTTTGCAATTTCGGCTGGTTATTCTCGATATTGCTCCAATCTGGCCAGCCCCAAGAAAAATCTAAGCTAACAGCATTAGATTCCTTGGAAGAAAGCAACGAATGTATACAAAAACAAGGATGGAAATAAATGAACAATGTCACACATATACAATAAAAATAATAACAGGACATAACAACAGGTGTCTTTCGACTAAGGACCGATTAAATTAAGCTGACGTGTGTGTATGCATGTATGTATATGTATATATATGTTATATTTATATATGATATCTTCCTGGATCTTTTAATCCCTGTTTTTTTCATACACACACACACACACACACACACACACATATATACTCTTTACTCTTTTTACTTGTTTCAATCATTTGACTGTGGCCAAGCTGGAGCACCGCCTTTAGTCGAGCAAATCGACCCCAGGACTTATTCTTTGTAAGCCTAGTACTTATTCTATCGGTCTCTTTTGCCGAACCGCTAAGTTACGGGGGACGTAAACATACCAGCAAGGCTTTGGTCGGCCTGAGGTTATAGTAGAAGACACTTGCCGAAGATGCCACGCAGTGGGACTGAACCCGGAACCATGTGGTTGGTAAGCAAGCTACTTACCACACAGCCACTCCTGTCCCTATAATA
>NC_068988.1:87053529-87054838 GCF_001194135.2 Octopus bimaculoides
TATATGTATGTATATATATATATATATATATGTATGTATATATATAAATAAAATATAGTGCATTGGAGAATGCTAAAGCAAGTGCAATATAGATATACACTGAGTAGTGCTCAGATAAATGAGAACTTAAATCCCAACTCCTTTATCCAGGGCGGGTGCTTCAGATGTAGAAAATCAGCCACAAGAACAATCCTGTCAAGCAGGTATGAAAGTAAAAAGACAGATAAACTCAAGTAGCTTAATGAGCATATTTACATAATAATATACTCATTAAGTGCACTTGTGTTTATCTATTGTTTTACTTACTCTTTTACTCTTTTACTTGTTTCAGTCATTTGACTGCGGCCATGCTGGAGCACCGCCTTTAGTCGAGTAAATTGACCGCAGGACTTATTCTTTGGAAGCCTAGTACTTATTCTATCAGTCTCTTTTGCCGAACCGCTAAGTTACGGGGACGTAAACACACCAGCATCAGTTGTCAAGCGATGTTAGGTGGACAAACACAGACACAACCATATACATGCACATACATATATATATATATATGTACATATATACGACGGACGTATTTCAGTTTCCGTCTACCAAATCCACTCACAAAGCTTTGGTCAGCCTGAGGCTATAGTAGAAGACACTTGCCAAAGGTGCCATGCAGTGGGAATGAACCCGGAACCATGTGGTTGGTAAGCAAGCTACTTACCACACAGCCACTCCTGCGTCTACTTATATATACATATTATGAGGATACATGGCTTATTAGTTCGAGAGCTGCAATCATGATTGCTAGATTGTGGTTTCAGTTCCTAGACTGGATGGCACATTATGTTCTTGAGCAAGACACTTCACCTCACATTGCTCTGTGTGATCATTTTGACACTCAATGCATGGCACACAGTGTACCTGTTCACACAACATCAATTTGATGAGGAGAGTGAGCTAATATGTGACATGAACATTTGATCACCAAAAACAAATCTTTTGTGCAAGTTGTTCAGCTCATGCATCATCCTCAGTGGGAAAGTCCATCATATATATATGTGTGTGTGTGTGTGCGTGTGTATATATGTGTGTGTATATATGTATATATATATATATATATACGTCAAGTAATTTTGGGGTAGTGGGTGACTTAATTATATCAACCCAAGTGCTCAACTGGTACTTATTACATCTACCTCAAAAGGATGAAAGGCAAATCAACCTTGGACAAATTTGAACTAATAATGTGAAGAGAGACAAAATACCACTAGGCACTTTTCTTGGCATGCTAATGATTCTGATACCTTGCTGCTTTATTTTAACATTATAG
>NC_068988.1:87055685-87056938 GCF_001194135.2 Octopus bimaculoides
ATATATATATATATATATATATATATATATATATATATATATACGTCAAGTAATTTTGGGGTAGTGGGTGACTTAATTATATCAACCCAAGTGCTCAACTGGTACTTATTACATCTACCTCAAAAGGATGAAAGGCAAATCAACCTTGGACAAATTTGAACTAATAATGTGAAGAGAGACAAAATACCACTAGGCACTTTTCTTGGCATGCTAATGATTCTGATACCTTGCTGCTTTATTTTAACATTATAGGGTGACCTCTTTCACTCATGAATGACCATGGAATTGCACTTAGAAAGTGACCCTCCGAGGCACAAGTTTGGGCAAGGCTGTTTATGGAAGGCTAGCAGTTGCTCATGCATACCAGCCTCCCTTCTTCATGCCACTGATATTATCCAAGGGAAAGGCAAAGGCTGATACAGATTGGCACCAGTGACGTCGCAACTCATTTCTACATATGAGTGAACTGGAGTAGCATAAAATAAAGTGTCTTGCTCAAGAACACAACACTCACCCCAGTCTGGGAATCAAACTCACAACCTCATGATCGTAAGCTCGACGTTCTAACCACTGAGCCATGCGCCTTCACTATTATATTTTATATAAAAAGGCGGTGAACTGGCAGGATTGTTAGCATGCTGGGAAAAATGCTTAGCAGGATTTTGTTCATCCTCATTTCCTGAGTTCAAATTTCACCAAGGTTGACTTAGCCTTTCATCCCTTCAGAGTTGATAAAACGAGTACTAGTTGAGCCCTGGGGTGAATGTAATTGACTTACTTTGAAATTGCTGGCCTTGTCCCAAAATGCAAAACCAATATTATGTTATACATAGGTGGTAATCTGGCAGAATTGCTAGCACACCAGGTAAAACGCTTAGTGGCATTTCGTCAGTCTTATTCCACCAAGGTTGACTTTGCCTTTCCTCCTTTTAGAGTTGATAAAATGAATACCAGTTGAACACTGGGGTCATTGTAATTAACTTACCCCTCCTCAAAAATTGTTAGCCTTGTGCCAAAATGTGAAACTGATATTATATATTACATATAGGGGGGCAAATTCTGCCAAAGTTGACTTTGCCTTTCATCCTTTCAGAGTCAATAAAATAAGTACCAGTTGAACACTGGGGTCATTGTAATTAACTTACCCCTCCTCAAAAATTGTTAGCCTTGTGCCAAAATGTGAAACTGATATTATATATTACATATAGGGGGGCAAATTCTGCCAAAGTTGACTTTGCCTTTCATCCTTTCAG
>NC_068988.1:87057009-87061578 GCF_001194135.2 Octopus bimaculoides
TATATATATATATATATATTCTATAGTTGAAATATTTAGACTTTATTACAGTATCATCATTAGCATCATCATCATCACCATCACCAGAAAAAGCTTTATCATGACTACCACTAACATACCACTGCTACCACTACTATCAAACATGTAATCTGTACAAATCTAGTTTTGTATTTATCTTGTGTATTCCTGGTGTAGATTTGCTTGTTATCTGATAATACGTGTGTGCGCGCATGTTTGCATTTGCTGATGTGCATGTGTATATGCTATTGGTTGTGCATATAGCTGAGCATGTGTGCGTGTGTGTGTATGAGTGTGTATGTGTCCAGGGTTGCATAGGATGGGGACAGGCAGTGAATATGTTTAAGTATGCACATATGTGTGTGTGTGACTGTGAGTATATGTACATATACACAGGACTTAGTGTGTGTGTGCATTGGTATACCCAGCCCTAATAGATATATGATATGATATCGTTTTTATAAAACTCTGCCTGCCAGTCTTTGACTGACTTGATATGTTGTTATATCAGTCAGGTGTGAATACTAGGTTGAGGTGTGGTCACTGATTGCTGTTGTTCATGATGACGATGATGATGATGATGATGATGATGATGGGGGCGGAGGATAAGGATGATGGGGAGGCGGATAAGGATGATGAGGGTGGTGGTGGTGGAGGTTGTGATGGTAGTGGTGGTGATGATGATGGTGGTGTTGGTGTTGGTGGTGGTGGTGGTGGTCTTGGTTATGATGGTTGTGGTGACGATGATGATGATGGCAATGATTATGAGGATAAGTATGATAATTGCTTTAGCGATGACGATGGTGGGGGTTGATGATGATGATGATGGTGGTGGTGATGGTGATGATGATGATGATGATAAGGAAAACGATAATAAGGGTGAAGATAGTGTTTGCTGATTATGACTATGATGATGATGGGGTGGTGGTGGAGATAGTAGTGGTGGTATATGATGATGATAATAATGATTTCAAATTTTTGGCACAAGGCCAGCAATTTCAGGGGAGGAGGGTAAGTTGATGACATAAACCTCAGTACTCAACCAGTACATATTTTATCGACCCCAAAAGCATAGAAGACAATTTAGAAAATATCTTGTGTGGATATGTGAAGTTGTGCTTGTGTCTATCTCTCCCACTGCTTGACAACTTATGTTGGTTTGTTTACACCCCTAAAACTTAGTAGTTTGGCAAAAGGTGTCAATAGAATAAGTATCAAACTTAAAATTAAAGACTGGGGTTTGATTCATTCAACTGTACACACCAAAACTCCAGCATCTTTACAGTCTAATGACTGAATCAAGTAAAAGGAATTTTAGTTCGGTGATGCCAGGTAAGTAGCCATCTGCATCAAACTAGTGCCTAGAACTAAGTTACTCTAGTCTGATATTTTCTGTACATACAATAGAAATGGGGAAGGATATGGGGGCTTGAGTCTTTACAAGGGATTACTGAAAAAGTGTTAGTCACAGAAAAAGGGCACTACTATAAAACATCCCAGAAGAGAATGCAATTATAATTAAAGACACATGGATGTTGAATGGCGATGACAATATGTATGCATGTGATGTTTGCTCATGTCTTCTTGTCTTGACATCAAGTTACTGTTGTTGTAAACAAGTGTCACTGCCACATGAGAGGTGTTGTTCATTTTTAACCTTCCATGAAAACATGTCCATCCATGGGAAAATATTACCTTGCCTGGAAACAGGTGAGGGTTAGAGATAGGAAGGACATCAGTCCATAGGGAAAAAAAATCTGTCACGACAAGTTCCATCTGACCCATGCAAGCTTGGAAAAATAGATGTTAAAAAACATGAACAGTGATGATGATGATGATGATGATGATGATGATGATAAAACATAAAAGTTGAAATTAAGAAAAAAAAAATTTTGAAGAAAATTAGTTTAAAATATGATGGTAGATGTGATTTAACTTCAAGAATGTAGAAATAGACAAAGTGCTTATGGAATGGATCCAACAGCATTGAAGTGAAGAGAGAATTGTGTTTTATCTTGGCATCTGGTAAGATTTTTTACTCGAAATAACCAGGCATGTGTAACAACCCTCTGTCAGAATACATCAAATTGCTATGCTGAATTTTAAAATAGATAAATATAAGGATGAAATTCAAAGATAACAATGGTCTGTGTATGCTGGAAATGATATAGATTATATGCATTTTTTATGAGTTATTGGCCAACTAGATAAAGCATTGAACTCTTGTAAGTTATTTGTAAATCACATGATCGCATAGCATTATCATCCAAGTGAACACATTCCCCAAAAAACTTCTCATGATCATAATGGTTGATGGAGCTGTGGATATCTAAAAGCTTCATTGTTGTGCATTAGAGTATGCTCTATGTAAGTAATACACATTTTAGCTACCATCGCTGTGTGTAATCAGATATACTATACTTCCTGGCAAACAAGTTGAATTTTATCGACTGAAATTTACAGGCAAAACATGGTAGGTCATCTTATACACCAAGATGACTTTGGGGGACCAAAACTTCTGTTTGAAATGCAGCAAGATTTGGAATGATTGTGACAATATTTGAATGCTTATATTGTACACCAGTGGGTTTTTCAACCATTTTTTGCCTATGAACCTCTTTGATTACTATTTTATTCTGGTGGACCCCCATGGCCATTCGATGTTTAACTCTTTGTTATTTAAACTGGCCATATCTAGCCAAAATATTCTGCCTGTTCTATATTCAAACTGGTCATATCCATCCTCTCTGCTTACAACTATCACTATCTCCTTGTCAAAGCAAGGAGATAGTGATGCTTACACACAGACACAGACACACACACACACACACACACACATGCATACATATACAGGGCTAGACCACAGTCTACAGCAGTTTCACACAGCAGCCTGAATTGAACCTAAGGCTCTGTTCAAAATTGCTGGATGAATTCTGTCTGGCATAGAGAGACTGCCAGCACACCTGCTGTGTCCCTTTTTTTTGACCACAAGACTTCATAGTCTCCATTGCAGCTGTCTATATTATGTCTTACAGCCTTTACAATGTTCTCAAAGCATTTTGACACCTGGTGTGAATCAGCGTGACACATGTAACTCTTTTCCAATATTCAGATGGCTCCCAATCCTCCACGTCAACTAGCTTTTTCTCAACCACAACTCCATTCTTTATGCTCTCCAACGCTGCCGACTGTTCACCAATACATCAGACTGTTCCTGAAAATAAAAAGGAGACATAAAATATCAAATTTAGCCCGAACACTCAATTTAGCCCCAAATGCCCCTGTCCATATGCTTCAGAATAAAGTATAAGCTGAAAATAATCTTTCACTTCATTTTAGAAGCAGAGGAGGCGCAATGGCCCAGTGGTTAGGGCAGCAGACTCGTGGTCATAGGATCGCAGTTTCGATTCCCAGACCGGGTGTTGTGAGTGTTTATTGAGCGAAAACACCTAAAGCTCCATGAGGCTCCGGAAGGGGATGGTGGTGAACCCTGCTGTACTCTTTCACCACAACTTTCTCTCACTCTTTCTTCCTGTTTCTGTTGTGCCTGTAATTCAAAGGGTCAGCCTTGTCACACTGTGTCACACTGAATATCCCCCGAGAACTACGTTAAGGGTACACGTGTCTGTGGAATGCTCAGCCACTTGCACGTTAATTTCATGAGCAGGCTGTTCCGTTGATCGGATCAACTGTAACCCTCTTTTCTTTTTAGAAGCTTGAATGGAAGATATAAGGTGAAGCTCAAACACTCAGCTCTGAGTGTTTGAGCAGTAAGCTAATGAAGTTTATTGCAAAATTACCTGTTTCTTTGTCATTTATTTAGATTCATGTGCGTGTGTGTGTGTGTGTGTGTGTGTGTGTGTGTGTGTGTGTGTGTGTGTGTGTGTGTGTGTGTGTGTGTGTGTGTGCGCGTGTGTGATGGGCATCTTTCAGTTTTCAACTTCCAAATCCAATCACAATGCTTTGGTTTGTCAGGAGCTACAGTAGAAGACACTTGCTCAGAGATATGGTATAAGTATAAACACCATATCTCTGAAGTTACTCCCCTATCTCTCTTCCTCTCACTTACACTCTTACTCACTCTCTATTAATTTTGGGTCTTTTACCACACATCCTCTCTACCTCCCCCTCTCTCTCAATCTGTCACTTCCTATAACTATCTATCATGTTCCCAGTCTCTCTTTCTCTCTCTCAGACTATATATTCCCCTCTCTTCTAGTCTTCTTTTTCTACCCCCACCTCTCTTGGTCCCATCACATTTTTTTTTGTCTGCTCATATTTCTTATTGTTTTTTTCTCTCTTAACCTTTCAACCATTTTCCACTCTCACTCGCACCTCCCCTCGCTCTCTTTGTTACTCTTTCCTTATATCTCTCTGTTGTTGCTGCTTCTCTCTCTCTCTTTCTCTCTCCCTCTCTCTCTCTTTCTCCCTCTCTCTCTTTCTCTCTCTCTTTCTCTCTCTCTCTTTCTCCCTCTCTCTCTCTTTCTCCCTCTCTCTCTCTTTCTCTCTCTCTCTTTCTCCCCCCCCTCTCCCCCTCTCTCTTTCTCTCTC
>NC_068988.1:87062065-87063040 GCF_001194135.2 Octopus bimaculoides
AACCGAATCGAAACAAAAATAAAACAAACATTAATTAAACAAATAAAAAAGAAAGGCATGAAAAAAATTACAGTAAAAAAAATAACTTTCTAAAACTTTTAATTTCCTTCTTTTCTCATTCATTTTTCTCGTTCATTCAATGTTTGGAGCCCTTATTCTTTCAAAATCGTTCGTCATCTATCATGAAAGCTGACAGTTCATTGTTTTTAGCAATGAGCTGCTTTCTAAAAGTTCATTGTTTGTAGGACAAGCACGTGTGTGTATGTGTGTGTGTATGTGTGTGTGTGTGCGTGCGCCTGTATTCATGTATGCTTATTTTCGTGCATATTTGCGAATCTCTGAGCACATTTGTAAGTTTACACGCACGCGCATGTGTATACCTTGTTCACATTCTGAGGGAGTGTCTACATGCTTTGCAGGAACTGTCCCTCTTCATTAGAATTAAAATTAAAGGGCTATACCTGCCCTCCCTGTGTAGTTTTCTGGTTAAGCAGATACATTACAACGTGTATTTTAGTATACCAACATAGCCTACATAATCCGTGCAGAGATGCATGTATGTGTGTCTTTTACTTGTTTCGGTCATTTGACTGTGGCCATGCTGGAGCACCGCCTTTATAGTCGAGCAAATCGACCCCTACGACTTATTCTTTGTAAGCCTAGTACTTATTCTATTGGTCTCTTTTACCGAACCGCTAAATTACGGGGACGTAAACACACCAGCATCGGTTGTCAAGCGATGTTGGGGAGACAAACACAGACACACAAACACACATATAAATATACATATACATATATACGACGGGCTTCTTTCAGTTTCCGTCTACCAAATCGACTCACAAGGCTTTGGTCGGCCCGAGGCTATAGTAGAAGACGCTTTCCCAAGGTGCCACGCAGTGGGAATGAACTCGGAACCATGTGGTTGGTAAGCAAGCTACTTACTACACAGCCACTCCCGTGCCTATCTTTATAAAC
>NC_068988.1:87063680-87066281 GCF_001194135.2 Octopus bimaculoides
TATATATATATATATATATATGGTAAATGAAAGACGGAAGATGGAATATACGAGAATATTTTTTTTTATTTATCACGACGATTGTTTCGACCCCTCTAACATCGATCCCACACGGGTGGGACACTTAACAGCTAGTTCAGAAGCATCCGGCGGTGTAGATGTGTCTCATCGAGCGATAAATGGATACAACTCGTTAGAATAACAGTTCTGCAATGCATCTTCTCATTTTGTAGAAAGAAAGGCAGCAAAACGAAGGAAATATCATCATTTATATAGAAGATCAAAAATATAATCACAGATGCAAAAAAGAAACGAACGCGTAATACAGCGAGAAAAGTGTGTGTCTTTGCGTTTATGTTTGTCCCTCCATCACCGCTTTGGTGTGTTTACGTCTCCGTAACATAGCGGTTCAGCAAAAGAGACTGATACAACAAGTACTAGGGTAAAAAAAAGTCCTGGGGTTGATTTGTTCCACTAAAATCCCGCATGGCAGTGCTCCAGCATGGCCGCGGTCAAATGACTGAAACAAGTGAAAGAACAAAAAAAAAACAAAGAGTAAAAGAATGTGTGTATGTGTGACATACATTCATTGTATGGCCGTGTGTGAGTGGTGTGGTACCTGTCCACATACATTATGATGCATATTTACATACATACAGATACAGTCTCTCCTGAGAAAAAGCATTGTCGTTAGCGAAGAATGACAGTCGTAGAATGATATTGAGAGCTAGAGTTGACTCAACATTTGATTAAAGTATAATTCCGTAATCTTGTATTTAGGGAGCGTCGTTACGCCAAAAATAATAAACACACGCACTGGTTCAATTTCACTCCTTTATTGTTAGTCAATTGGTTAGTTATCTAAACGACTAACTGATCGATTGTTTAGTTTCTTGGTTAAAAAATCAATTAGTTGTTTATCAAAGTCCTTTCATCGCTATATACGACGCCTTACCAATGACACACACTGTCTGTCTGACTGTCTGTCTCTCTCCTATCAAAAATCTTGCAAACCGAATACAAAAACGAAGTATGATTCCACAAAGTTAACTACTATTTCACTGGCAGTGATCCGCTACTTTTCTAGATATTGGCAGATTTGTCTTTCATTACATTTTAGTAATTCAGCTTCTACTAAAGAATCATGTTTGCATGTCTTGAATGCAATAACCAAGGAAACTGAAGGTTCTTTATGCTCCCGCCCCCTCAAAAAAAAAAAACTGTTATATTGAAATATACGTATGACAAAAACGTGTCCAAATTTCTGCCATTATCTTTAATTGATGTGCTACATCCAATAACGTCATCTGAATAAGACAATGGAGATTCAAGATTATTCTGGAAGTTAACTTGGTTCATCGCTCGGTAAAAGCAGACTGCAGTGACGTCATCTTGAGGGGCTCCAGCACGCATATGCAGGGTTGGGACCTTCTGGAAAGCCTGCCGAAAGGTCCCTGATGCGCATGCGCAGAAAACTAGCAGCGGCAAGGTTCTCTTGTATCTCAGGCTCGAGATGCAGCCGCTGAACTATGCAGACATGTCCTCAGCAGCTCTCTGTTCGCCTCTGCTGCTGACTGGTATTTGACCAGGTCTGTGTAGCTGGAGTCCTGTGAAATCACAAAGTATGATTAGCTCCAACTTTGCTGCTTCCACACCAGACCTGGCTACTGATTGTCCCAAGGTGTAAATCTTTGTAAATACAAAATAAAAGGATTGTTTTTATGTTCGGATGTTTTCTTGTTCCAATAATTTTCCTCTAACATTTATGTAAGGAATTGTGTGGCACCCTTCCAGTGCCAACCGATTTTACCTCTTACAAGACTATTCTATTTGTGAGACCAAATGGAGATTTTGTATATTGATATAATTGCCCTAAGATTTAAAAAGCAGTGTAAAAATAGTCTTTCATGCTCAGTTGATAACTGGTATGTACACAGACTATCATGTTTCAATATTTTTCAGTTATAAGACAGCGAGCTGGCAGAATGGTTAAAGACACCATGCAAAAATACTTAGCGGCATTTCGTACTTCTTTACGTTCTGAGTTCAAATTCCGCTGAGGTCCATTTTACCTTCCCTCCTTTCGGGGTCGATGAAATTAATACCATTTGAGCACTGGAGTACCCGTCGTTGAGTAATTACTACTTTTGAGGTTCTAGTAGCTAGGAAATATATGTAGCCAGGATTTGACCGGCCCCATTCCCTAAATTGGGATTTTTATTCGCATACATAACAACTCCAGTTGCTAACCATGAACTTTAACTTTTTTCAGCTTATCGAACTTCGATATGGGAAATTTTTAGTCCTTTCGTATTAATTTTTATTCGTATTAATTTAAACTTCTATGGAATGATATTCACGTGTATTGCTTTATACCTTTAACTCAATTTTTTTCAGTTCCATGTTATCGGTTGAAACAATATATTCGTGTATAAAAATGTTATACTATATGCTATATTTTTATTATTTCTTCTTGCGTTATTTCTTCTTATTCCTTATGTTTGACGGATTATGTTGTATTATTTCTTATATATGTTCATTGAGGGGGTGTGATATGTTGAGTCGTTAACCCAGTCTTTTTATTCTTTAACTAATTTTTAT
>NC_068988.1:87066719-87068807 GCF_001194135.2 Octopus bimaculoides
TATATATCAAAATGTACACAGTATAAAGATACGAGCTTACTAACAGTAGCTCATGTCTTTGGTAGATACGAATTACTAATTAGTCGGTCGTATCTTTATACGATGTACATTAAATGATATTTATCTCTCACCGGATGGAGTACTCTTTTTGCTGAGCTTAACGTAACAATAAACTACATAAATACATGCATACAAACATACATACATAAATACATACATGCACACGTACGCGCACACGCACATGTCTATGTACGTGAATGTGTGTGTGTGAGAGTGTAAATGTGTGTGTTACAAATAAAGCTGCGAAGATATCACAAAAACTTTTACTCAGAGTTTTACGAACGGGAGCGTGAAACTCTAACAGTGTTTGTGATGCCTTTGCAGCTTTACTAATAAAGCATTGTAGTGGCCGCCATTGGCCGCCATCTTGGGAAGTGCCATTGCGCATGTGCAAGGGACTTGCCGTCAGCGGAAGTACCCGAGCACGCATGCGCAATGCAACAGGTGGAGAGAGAGCAATAGCGTTCGATCTCTCTTCTCTGTCTAGCAGCTGTCGCGACAACACGTTCTTCCAGTGCTGTCTCAACTCGATACCAACATGTGGTCGAAGCTTCCTTAGTATTCTAGCAGCATGCCTGTTCACCCAGGAACGAAACGGCTCTACACCAACCTAGAATAAATTATTGATCTGTTGTTATCATTATCCCTCGTGTTGTTGTATTTCTAGATTTAATGATTAATATAAGAACTGGGGAGAGATGGCCGAGCCGTCATATCTCATCCAATTCTTATAGCATCTTACTCAACCTCCAGTATTCGAGTACTATTTTTTCCACCTTGTTTCACATTCATGTTTTCCCGAGTGTCAAACTAATACACCTGCTTGTTGTTCATGCACCTATCTTCGTTTTTTGTTTTTCTATAAATTTCAACTATATATTATACGCTCACGTGGTCACCCCAGTTTGATCCTGTCTTAACTTCCTACCCTTTGGACTTGCGTATCTTAACCACTTCCTGAACTTTCCTTTTCTTCTTCTTTTCTTTTTTCTCTTCTTTTCCCAGCATACCTAATTATATATATCCTTCCTCCTCCACCTTCACTACCGCCTAAAGACACACCTTTCCACGCTTCCTTTCCTCTGCTTTCAACCTTCTATTAATCTTTCTCTACTGATTTAAAAAAAAGAACAACAAAAAAAAACACGCTTCTGAAGTCATGTTTCCTTTCTCAGTTGCTCCCTTGACCACACCTCATCCCCAAAGGTTTCCACCTCCATTTCCACCCCAATTTCCATTCTGCTTCTTCTATCCTACCCATACTCCGCACTACTACCTACCGCCTTATGCGTGTCACCATTCGTTCTAATCTCTCCAAAATACACACCTTCGACCGTCTGCTCCCTCTCGCTTATTCCACCTTTTTCTCCTTCTTTTCACCATCCACCCTACGCACATTCCACCCTACGCTTCATGCTTACTCTTTATTTGTTTCAGTCATTTGACTGCGGCCATGCTGGAGCACCGCCTTTAGTCGAGCAAATCGACCCCGGGACTTATTCTTTGTAAGCCTAGTACTTATTCTATCGGTCTCTTTTTGCCGAACCGCTAAGTTACGGGGACATAAGCACACCAGCATCGGTTGTCAAGCAATGCTAGGGGGACAAACACACACACATATACACATATATACATATATACGACGGTCTTCTTTCAGTTTTCGTCTACCAAATCCACTCACAAGGCTTTGGTCGACCACGGCTATAGTAGAAGACACTTGCCCAAGGTGCCACGCAGTGGGACTGAACCCGGGACCATGTGGTTGGTAAGCAAGCTACTTACCGCACAGCCACTCTTGCGCCATCTAAATCATCTTTTCCACGAGTTCCTCGTTCGCACTAAACAGCATAAACTCCACTCACTCTTTCATTCTGTCCCACCCGATGCCACCACACCCACCGCTTCCCTCCCCCTCCCTCCTCGATCCACTCTCTCCCTCATCCTCATTCCCACCCTTCCATTACTTCAACTCTCCACGCACTGCTTCCTCCTCTCCTCCCAGCCTCCCAGCTTTCCACTGCCTCCACC
>NC_068988.1:87070476-87072536 GCF_001194135.2 Octopus bimaculoides
AACCCCACCTCCCAGCCTGGTTCGTTTCCCTGCTCCTGCATACGCTGTTGTACTTGCCCCTACCTCTCCAGCACCACCATCCCCACAGGCACCCATCAACGTTCCTATCACATCATCCACCCCTTTACCTGCACTTCTAGTAACGTCATTTACTGCATCTCCTGCTCTTTCTACTCTTCTCTGTACATCGGTTAAACGGACGCCGCATGGCTGACCGGTTCGCGGAGCACCTCCGAGACATCAAACTCGGCAGTGACACCTCGGTCTCGTGTCAGTTCCTCTCTATCGGTCATTCAATACATCTGTTTCGGACTGTCTTTGCACAAGGACTACCCGGACTACCCGGACTACCCGGACTACCCGGACTCCCTCCTTCGCTGTGAACGGGAATTAATGGGTTCTACACACCTCCTGTCTTCATCTGACAGCAACTTCCTTTCATCACTCCTACCTACCTCCTCTTTTCATTGATACCAACCCATGCCACCCCTCACCACTCCACACACTGACCACTTCCCATCACCCACCCCACAGACACCATCATCCACACATCCAGACGCAATCTTCAATAGCGTCACCACACCTATCACTATATGAGTAGTCACACATTACAGATGCACACACGCACACACGCACACACTTACACACGCACACACTTACACACTTACACACTTACACACTTACACACGCACACACGCACACACGCACACACCTGCACATGCGCACACTCACATCAGAGTCACTAGCCCCTATTCACACACATACACATTCACGAACTGGCAGAAACGTTAGCACGCCGGGCGAAATGCTTAGCGGTATTTCGTCTGCCGCTACGTTCTGAGTTCAAATTCCGCCGAGGTCGACTTTGCCTTTCATCCTTTCGGGGTCGATCAAATAAGTACCAGTTACGCACTGGGGTCGGTATAATCGACTTAATCCGTTTGTCTGTCCTTGTTTGTCCCCTCTGTGTGTAGCCCCTTGTGGGTAGTAAAGAAATAACACACATACACATTCACACACACCATTCTCACATACACACGCACGCGCACGTTCATTTGGAATCACCAGTACTTTATTATCTCCCCTTCTTTCAACCTCTTCTTTCAAACGTTTTTCCTGGTCATTTGCCAAGCTTGACCGCTAAATTTACAAGGTCTTTTATTCTCTCTCTGTTTATTTTCTCTTATTCCTTTCTGCTGAAGAGCGTAGGCTCGAAACGTAACAGACTTTTTCATTTTCCCGAGCGTCAAACTAATACACCTGTTTGTTGTTCATACAACTGTCTTCGTCTTTTGTTTTGCTATACATTTCAACGACATACACACACATATATATGCATATGTATGTATGTATGTGGATATATATAATGATTTAAGAGATGATACCAGTACAAAGAAAATCAAAAGCGTAACGTGAATATTCATCAACTACCATTAAGATATATTTCTTTTGCGGTTAGGGACGGTTTACATTTCACACAAAAAAAAAAAAAAAAAAAAAAAAAAAAAAAAAAAAAAAAAAGAACAATGAATAACCTTTACGATATTTGCTACAAGTCAACATCTAATTTAATTTAGGTATAGAATTTGCTCATTACGAAGTGCGAAAAAGATTCGTCTGGCAATAGGGAAGTTTTTTTTTTACTGGATTAGAAATACTTATACACGTGCAGACATCAACTAAATGTTTCATGTTTTCTGTTTAAGCAATTCTCCGAGTTATTTTTTGGGCGGTTGACTGATACCCACAGCCGTTCTAGGTTTAGATCCCTTTGACTGATATTGTAGGTAGCGTTCCATTCACGTAATTTTCTAATGTGGGCAGCCGGCGTCGTGTAACTCAACATTCGTCAGACGACTGTTGAATTAACCTTCGACACTAGGAAGGATTGTTAACACGAAACATTTGGTAATATGAAACAGCTGTTACGAGGCTAAATTTATGTTTTATAAATGATATATTTCTATTACCCAATATACGAGAGTCTGATCTTTTTATGACTTGTGAAGACTTGATAAGTATATATATATATATATATATATATATATATATATATATAT
>NC_068988.1:87072921-87073969 GCF_001194135.2 Octopus bimaculoides
ATGCTGAGTAAAAAGTAAGGAAGGTTTGAAACATGAAATTTATCACACTATATTTCAATAATGCGGAAATTTTATTCTTCAAAGTAAGTACCATATATACATGTACAACAGAAACAGGAAGAAAGAGTGAGCGAAAACTGTGGTGAAAGAGTACAGCAGGGTTCGCCACCATCCCCTGCCAGAGCCTCGTGGAGCTTTAGATGCTTTTGTTCAATAAACACTCGTAACGCCTGGTCTGGGAATCAAAACCGCGATCCCACGACCGCGAGTCCGCTGCCCCAACCACTGGGCCATTGCGCCTCCACATATAGCTATACTTATTTATGGTTCAGAAATATAGAATATAAGATATGAAACCTCGTTTAGGAATTCTGATTGAAAACAAATACGGTTAAATCATGCAATATGGGATTGAAACGTATAACGCGTAATAAAGGTTGCGATTCGTGGGCATTAATACATATAAAGCAGATTATAGGATACGGAGCATGGGTTTTTAGTACAGAATTCCAGATATATTGGAGGGTAGATAATATCGGTGTTAGTTGGTTTGAAGATCTTCGGTAGTTCTTTAGGTCTGTACATATAAAAGATACCCAGATTTGCAGAGAAGATGACCATATTTTTCCATAGCAGATCAACCCTGAACTTAAAACTCAGTCTGCTCGGTAACTAATATACATAATTCTGGTGGCTCCCCGTCACACCTAACAAGAAGTAAGTCGATCTTTCCTGCGTCATGAATTTCTTTCAATCAAAGCACGGCATTCTTTATGAATGAAAGCCGATATATTTACCAACTAAATTCAACTGTATCTTACCGATTATCTGTTCGTAACTAGGGTGACTATTTCATGAAATTCGCACCCCATGAGTAACAGATTCGCCTAATAGTCATATGTTATTATTGTATGTGATTATAAAATTGTGTATTTACGAATTTTCATTCTCACTCTGTGTGTGTGTGTGTGTGTTTTGTTTGTGTGTGTATGTGTGTATGTATATATATATATATATATATATATATATATATATATATATATATATA
>NC_068988.1:87074059-87074409 GCF_001194135.2 Octopus bimaculoides
AAAAATCGACGAATAGGGGAGAAGCACTGCAAAACAAAGACGCACCACGTAGCAGTACGACCTCACCCGACGACGCCGGTCGAGAGACTGATGCCTGAGGGTCGCATCAAGTAGCTTGTAACAGCGGAAGACTGAACTACATGGGTTTGTCCCACAGAGAACGTTTCTGCTTATTTTAGGGTACCCCCGCGTATGTGTGTGTGTATATATGTATAAATATCTATCTATCTATCTATCTATCTATCTATCTATCTATCTATCTATCTATCTATCTATATATATATCTATATATATATATCTATATATCTATATCTATATATATATATCTATATATATATATATATATCTAT
>NC_068988.1:87075224-87076536 GCF_001194135.2 Octopus bimaculoides
ATATATATATGCGTGTGTGACTGTGTGTGTTTCTCCCCTTCTGTATACATATTTATGCTCCTAACTCAGTTGTCGACTTACTGCTTTAACCATTTATATTGAAATATTTCCATCAATTTCTTCGTATTTTGAAACATCTTAACTGAAAATGTATTTCCTAATAATATTACACAAACCTGAAACTTAGAGAGAGATTGTGTGTGTGTGTAAATTTCGAAATCACTGTCACTCTTACAAAAGTTAAATAATTTAATAAACATGTTCTCTACGAAAATGTACAGCTTAATATTAAATTGTTTATTTATTTAAGAACTTGACACCTTTACCCCAAAGTCGACCGTCATACTAATTCTGATAAATATCTGAGGCGTTCTACGAAACAAATGCAAGCGCAAAATTGCGTACCTGAGGAATTCTTCTGCAGGCAATCACGCAATATGCATTGCACTTGTGGAGATACATCCGTTTGCAGTCATAAATGATGCAGAGATACACATACCAATGTATGCTGTATTTTGTACGGACAGAAGAGAAAGAAGTCACGGTGGAGTTGCGTTTACATCCGTGAAGATGTCACTCCATTAAGTCTGTTATCATATTCAAAATCGGTATGTAACACTCTCAGTGCGTTTAAAGCAATGTAATGTGGAAATATGCACATTATATCGCCCATCCGATGCTTCAAATTGCGGTGGTAAATTTGAGGAAAGCCTCACAATGATAAAAGAAGTACTAACAAAAACTGAATCAATGCATTAATGTACTTCTGATGGGTGGCTTCAACTTCCTCAACATCAGATGGCCGTAAAGCTACATTGTCTCTGGAATGAAGCAGAATCTTACTTGATCTCACGAAAATACTGTTCATGGAGCAAAACATGCCAGAAACAACATATTAGAGCTCTGCTCCACCTACAGTGTGTTGGCACTCCGTCGCTTACGACGTCGAGGGTTCCAGTTGATCCGATCAACGGAACAGCCTGCTCGTGAAATTAACGTGCAAGTGGCTGAGCACTCCACAGACACGTGTACCCTTAACGTAGTTCTCGGGGATATTCAGCGTGACACAGAGTATGACAAGGCTGGCCCTTTGAATTACAGGCACAACAGAAACAGGAAGTAAGAGTGAGAGAAAGTTGTAGTGAAAGAGTGCAGCAGAGTTCTCCACCATCCTCTGCCGAAGCCTGGTGGAGCTTTAGGCGTTTTCGCTCAATAAACACTCACAATGCCCGGTCTGGGAATCGAAACCGTGATCTTATGACCGCAAGTCCGCTGCCCTAACCACTGGGCCATTGCGCCTCCACGCTTCACC
>NC_068988.1:87076732-87077797 GCF_001194135.2 Octopus bimaculoides
ATGAAACTTAATGAATTCGTGTCAATAATGCGAGCCATATGCATTAAATTTGTCGCAGGGAAGTGTTCCACTACATACAAAAGCATCGTTCCCCCAGAAAAGAGAGCCCTTATGAGATGGAAAATAAAGTTCTCCAGTCGCTTAAATAATCAACTTAATGACAGCAAGTAATCATCCCTCAAAGAGACACTTTAAAAGATCAAAAATAAACTTTTCATTTCTATGAAAAAGAAAAGATAAGAAGAGAAACCAGGGTGGTGGAAAATACAAAAGTATGAATCCAAAAGCCTTCTTACAAGTTTGTGAAAGCATTTGCCACTATGCACTACAAGAAAGGGCCACTTTTTGAAGAAGATGGCCCATTAACTACGGACCTCAGGATGATAAATGAAATGAATTGGGGAAGAGTATTCAGATGAGTATTCCTATTCCCATCTGAATACACCCCACACACCCAATCCCCTCCCTCTAACACAGCTCTCCAAATTCAATCATTCCATCTTCAAACTTCTTTCCTTAACATGTCAAATGTAAGATCTTTTCCATGAAGACGGCGGCTCGTCTCATCCTATGATGGAATCAATCAACAAACATTATTATGGACTACCGAGCCCCCAGAAACAGCTGTTAGATTTGTAATACTTCTCCTCCACCCCTTTTCTATATCATTTGTTTTCTGTATAAGTTGGAACTTTTTATATGTATGTATATGACCTCTACTTCACTGCTATACCCTTCTGTCCCTTCCTCCTTGTTCCACTTCCTCCCTCCACCATCCTCTCTATCTATTTATCTATCTGTCTTCCTCTATCTTCCTATCTATCCCTCTGTCCTGGCCTCTACTTCACTGCTATACCCTTCTGTCCCTTCCTCCTTGTTCCACTTCCTCCCTCCACCATCCTCTCTGCTCTCGTGTGACCTGTGGTCAACTTTCTTTTCACTCCAGCCGCTGTGAAGGCAAGACGAACTACTAGCGTTCTACCTCAGATTTGCGTTTGGCCGTACGGCTTTTGAATGTTGTTTTCACTGTCCATTTTTTCCTGTCTTGGTTTGTGTTTGCCACCT
>NC_068988.1:87078164-87088438 GCF_001194135.2 Octopus bimaculoides
TATATATATATATATATATATATATATATATATATATATATATATATATGACGAACAATGAAAATAAATACTCTACACTGCAAAGTACTTTATTTGTGGATTTTCGCCACTACATCAGGTTTCATACATTACAATTTCCAAGTGTTCCACTTACGGAATGACGGTAACCCAGCTCCATTTTGCGTTTGCCGTATGTATGTATGTATGTATGTATGTATGTATGTAGGTTAGTTACAGGATTCATTTGAATCTCTCTATCTATCTGTTCTGTCTGTCACTCTGTCTATAGACATACGCATATATGCATACATACCCAATCCAATATAAACCGTAGATCCAACTATAGCGTATGTATAAAAGAAAGGCACAAATCGGGTTTAGAATTCACAACAGCTGTTTCGGCAGCATTTTATCGATGAATTCATAAATAACATCATGGCAAAAACATGCCATCATTAAGAAGCAATTTTCGCCATGGTAGTGGTGAACTAGTCATCTATTTCTACCTTACTTGTTTATGTATTTAATATCAATATTTACTCGATGATGGTGGAGTTTTGCCATTATGTAATCTAAGAATTCATCAATAAAATGCTGCTGAAACAGCTGTTGTGAACTTTAAACCCCGTTTGTGTTCTTTTATATAGTAATTTGTGTGTCTGGATGTGTACATATATTTGTATGTATTTACGTGTATTATGAGTATGCTTTCATATCTGCTGAGATGGATATATCTATAATACACTGTTGAACGGACAGCACGTACCTGTCACCAAATTTTATGGTATTCTAACTAACCTTAACATAAAACGAAACCAACAGCATAGGAAGAAACAATAAACTGTTAGAAAATGACCATATGTATTTCTTAGACGATCTAAATAACACTCTTTCTTCTTTCTGTCTCACCCGACTCTATCTTACGATAGTTTTTTTTTTATCTCTGATGTTGTCTATATAGCATCCTACCGGTTGGAGATAAGTATAGTCACAAGCCACCTCCATGATGGTGACTACTGTCACCTTTTCACCCCAACAATTTTACGTTTAATAATTATAATTACATCTGACTGGCAATTTGACAGTAAGGGTTGATTATGTAATTTGCATTATGTAACCACTTATTCTGGTCAACAAGTATTTTTCATCAAGCGTATGTCAAGGTGTACTTAGTGTAGTTTTTAATGCTGATTTCAAATATACAATTAGTTTATTGACATCAAGTACAGTTTTCAAGATGAGAAAGTTTTTGGGTTTTAGCTCATGTATTATATAGAAATTCCAATTAATGACGTGTATGCATGTATTTCATTTACATCATGGAAACTTACCTTTAAAATAAACTACATTATTCATTGCTGCACAGTTCAGATGCAATATTCCATCATCTTAAATTAACCAATCAAATTTTGTCTGATGAAATAGGTATTTCAACATCTAAAATTGTTCAGTCATAATTGGTCTAATGAAATATTTCATCATCTCAGATTCAATATAAGTATAACTGTTTGTACCTATTTCCTTACTTGTATCTATTTCCTTACTTGTCAAGACAGCGTAGAAATCGTCCTGATGTGTCTTGTTATGTCTGTGGACAATTTACTGCGAAAGATAAAAAACGTACAATAACACCAGAGATCAAGAAGATTTATAAGCTATACTTTGACTGTCCTTTTGGAGACCAGGACAAGTTATGGACACTACATTTTATCTCTTCAGCTTGCTCAAATGGCTTACGTGACTGGTTCAATAAGAAGTCGTCCATGCCTTTTGTCATTCCAATGATATGGAGGAAGCCGAAAGACCATTTTAATGATAGTCATTTTTGCAAAGTAAATGTCACTGAATTGTCTATGAAGAATAAACACAAAATTGTGTATCCCAATTTGGATTCTGCAATGAGACCTGTGCATCAGAATAGAAGTCTGCCAATTCCAGTTCCATCAGATGATGGTATCAAAACATCAGATGATGATGCTGACTGTCACGATAGTGCTGCTGAGGAAGATTACGCGACTGATGACGACAGCTTTGAACCTCAGAAATTTTCCTAAGCTGAAGTGAATGACCTTGTCAGAGACCTACCCCTCTCAAAAGATAAAGCAAAACTGTTGGCTTCAAGACTGAAGGAGAAGTATCTGCTAGAGCATGGTGTTCGTATAACTTATTTTCGGCAGAGAAATGTGGTTCTACAATCGTGTTTTTTCTGATCTGCTTTGCTTTTGCAGCAACATCGATGGACTTTTTGAATGTTTATCACAAAATCATGATCCTGCAGAGTGGCGTTTGTTTATTAAACGAAATTTAAAAGCTGTACTTCTCTATAATGATAATTTGAAGCCCTCCATTCCTATTGCACACTCCGTTCATCTTCATGATCGTATGAGAATATGGAACTTTTGTTTCATGCCATTGCTATGAAAGATACTCATGGAAAATATGTGGAGATTTAAAAGTCATTGGAATGTTAATGGGAATGCAGTCAGGTTTCAAAAAATACTGTTGTTTCTTGTGTCTATGGGATAATCGGGCAACTGACAGACATTATTCGGACTCAAACTGGTAGACAAGAACATCATACCAGCCAGGATTGCCTAGCGTCAAGAATACACCTCTTGTAGATCCATGTAATGTTCTATTCCCTCCTTTGCACATAAAGCTTGGGCTGATGAAACAGTTTGTAAAGACACTAGGGAAGAGAAATGCCAGAGGGTTTGAGTATATTGTAGAAAGGTTTCCCAAAATCACAAAGACGACGTTGAAAGAAGTTATCTTTGTCGGACCCCGAATTAGAGAAGTACTCATAGATGTCAGCTTCAGGATAATACTGGATGAACTGGAACTGCCTGCCTGGAATGCCTTCAGTTGGATCTGTAAGAATTTATTGGGCAACAAGAAGGCAATGGACTACAAAAATAGCTTCAAGAATCTTATGAAATGTTACTCAGCAATGGGTTGTCGCATGTCACTGAAGATTCACTTCTTGGACTCCCATCTGGATTTCTTCGCAGATAACCTTGGAGCAGTATCTGATGAACGATTTCACCAGGACATTAGTGCTATGGAGAAACGGTACCAAGGCTTCTGGAACGACAGTATGCTGGCTGACTACTGCTGGACACTTTACCGTAACAGCCAGATCAGGAACACTGCAGGAAATCCAAATCACAATGTTTCTAACTCTGATGCTCTAGCTTTCTCTGTTTTGTCTGACCTATTTTTTGTGTATTCACTCCTTGTAGAATGATAATGATGATTTTTAACTCAATAAACTCATTTACTTTCTAAAAATAATATGTCCTTATGTATTATGCTAATGATTTCATATATACAAATATGCAAATATTTGCATGTATCTACTGAAACACTGATACGTGTTGCGTACAAATGGAGTGAAATTTTGAATTCAGCATGAAAAATTAATCTAAAAAGGTTGCTTTGCATTCATAATGAGTATAATACATTTAATTTTGTTGACCAGTGTCATCACCTCATGTTAATAAAAGGTACTTAAGAGGGTGTAATTAAATATCTAATAAACACTTCCTCTAGTTTCATTTTATTTTCTACATCGACTCTGTGAAACACGTTAACCCAGATTTTATAGCAAACGATAAAATTACGGAACTCGAACGGAGCACACGTTGAGTTCTAAATACTGACCATTTGTCAAGCAGTTTAAGTCTCAAATTACAGTCAACGAATGTATTAAGATACATAATAACGACAATAACAACGACGACGACAACAACAACAGAAACAACAACAATAATAATAATAATAATAATAATAACACTCATGTTTATGGTAAAGATGAATCCTAAGTCAGCTCCCTCGTTGATACGGTGTACCAGTGCTGATATCAGAATGGAGTTCGGACTGAAAAAGTGTGGGGTGTTAGTCTTGAAGAGAGGCAACGTCAAATGTGTGGACGAGCTAACGATACCGTCGGGGGAGGTTATGAAGCAAATAGAAGAGACGGTCTATAAGTATTTGGGGTTATTGGAAATGGATAAATTGATGGAGAAAGAAATGACAGAAAAATTTAAGGTGGAGTACTTGCGCAGTCTAAGACTGATCCTTAAGTCGAAATTAAACGGACGGAATAAGATTGAAGCTATCAACACTTGGGCGGTTTCACTCCTTAGATATGGAGCAGGGGTAATCGCATGGCCAGTAGACGAACTAAACAAATTAGACAGAAAGACAAGGAAGTTGCTGACTAGATATGGGGTACTCCACCCAAAAAGTGATACAGAGTGTATATACCAAGAAAAAGAGGGGAAGAGGACTGATTGGATGCGAACACAGCATTAAGGCAGAAAAAACAACATAGCATGGTAGGTAAAAAAAATGCCACAGAACCACTATTATTAGAAGTAAGAAGGTCAGACTTGTGTAGGATGGAAAATTGCTAAGATAAGCACTTGAGAAAGAATGGAACTGAAAATAGGTGTATAAAGAAAGAATGCATGGACAATTTCATAAGGATGTCGGAGATAAGACAGACAGAGAAAAAGCTGGCTGTGGATGACTAAAAGTGATTTAAAACCGGAAACGGAGGCTCTAATCTGTGCTGCCCAAAAGCAAGCATTAAGAACCAATTAGATTAAATACAGAATAGACAACACATCAGAAAGTGATAAGTGCAGAATTTGTGGACAAAATGGTGAAACTGAATGGCATATTACCAGTCAATGTACGCCACTTGCCCAGAAAGAATATGAGGCGTGATGACAATGTAGCAAGGATTGTCTGTTGGACACTTTCCAACAAGTATGGACTTGACAGAGAAAAAGAGTGATACAAACATAAACCCGAAGGTGTAATCGAAAATGACAATGCAAATATCCTGTGGGATTTTATGGTTCAGTGCGACCACGAGATAGAGAATAGGAAGCCAGACATAGTCTTAATTGAGAGAAATCAAACTAGGCTGGATCATAGATATAACATGCCCAGCTGACAACAAGGTATGCAATAAAGAAGACAGAGAAGTCGATAGATATGACAGGTTAATCAGTTGTGGTCGATGAAAAAGGTAGTAGTAGTACCAATAATTGTCGGAGTCCTGGGAACAGTGAGTAAAAATCTTGAGAAGTACATGGAACAAATAGGGGCTGCAATAATGGTGGAGCACTTGCAGAGAACAGCACCGCTTGGAACCGCTCGAATACTCCGGAAGGTGCTCGAAAAATAAGAGGTGTTACCTTAGTTCACTGGTAGTGAACAGCTGACACCGTAGTACATCTCCAGCGTTAGAAGCTGGAGATATACTACTACTACTACTATATTAATGATGATGATAATAATAATAATAATTCAGTCTTTTATTAGCCACAAGGGGTCGCATAAAACAATAGTGATATGAGCACAAACTGCAGAGAGTTGCGGAGTCGGAGACTATCAAAATACTCTGGGATTTCCCAATCCAAACTAATTAGGTGCAAGAGCATAACAGACCGGACCTAGTAGTGGTGCACCACATATGCTATATAGTTGATGTTGCATACCCCTTTAACTCACCAATAGTCAAGAAGGAAGGCGGAAAGATAGATATGAGGTCTGATCAAGAAGTATCCGGACTGTTGCTGTAGTAAGCAGAGGAGTGTATGAGCCGCACACCAGTGTACCAGTGGTTCAGGCTTTTCCAAGAAGGCCGAAAAATGTCGATATTGACGAACGTTCTGGGAGACTCGCAACCAGCTGAACCGAGAAAAACACCGCAGATGTGCGTGCAGCTGTGAGAGAAAATCATTGAATCATCATCCGTGAATTATCAGAGGATGTGAGATTAGTTACGGTTCAGTTCAGTCAATTATCACTGAAGATTTGGGTGTGAGACGCGTGTCTGCCAAGTGTGTACCAAAATTGCTTTAAGCTGACTAAAATGACACTCGGCCTTTAGTTGTAAAAGATCTTGATTGTGTCGAGAACGATGAAAACTTTTTGAAAACTTTGCGTAGTCCTCTGAACAGGTATCGCCAAGCTTTTGGCAAAATTGGATGCATTTTAAGTTAGTGCTGAATTTGTTGTAGCTGTGTGAATGAATTTGTTCAGTGACCTGGTCTACTGATTTATCAGGGTTTGTGATAGATATAGACGAACAAGCTGAAGATCTTGAAAATATTTTTGTCTTTACATTTACAATCCAACAATTCTTGAGCATAAATTCTGTCCGAAACCACACTGCCCTTAAATATAAAGAATAACACACAGTCCATCAGTTTACGACACCATCCCCCTACATAAAGAAATGCTTATGTATGCATGAAGATTAGCAAGTGTCCCTCAGATACAAAAAAATTATCAGTAGTAAAATCTCTCCTAAGACGAGTTGATATAGTTTCATCCATTAAATAAGCTTTAAGGAAATCTTTCACGAAAAACAAACATTAGTTAATAATAGACACTATAAAAGATTAGTAGATCAGGCTATTAGGACAATACAAGAACAAATCCGCTCATATTGCCACCAAACTTATTATTATAAACTTATTTACTACACAAGCCAAAAACATTCTGGTAACAAAATGGATGAATGCGTCGATCAGTAAAGGTCATTAAATAGAACATAACATGTACCACAATGATACACAGATGGCATTTATAATTTAATGCCGTTTCGATTGCGTGCACCGAATTTATTTTAGCCCGATAAGCTTTCCGCAATATCCGTGAATGTATTATTCACTGTTCGTTAATATATCAGAGGTAACAGATTTCATTTAGGTATGTTGTTACAGATTATATGTCAAGAAGGGCGAAACGTGAGTTGCTATTGGGACGACGGTTGTCTCACTCCAATATGTGCTGTTATTGACACAACATGTCCATGTAGGGAATTTCTCTCAGAAAATGACCACAACATCGTGCCTGTCAATGGGGTATAATGAGAAGACGTGTGACTTAGTGGCTAGGGTATACGGCTCACGGTCATAACACCTTGAGTTTGATTCCAGGCGATGCGTTGTATCCTTAAGTAAGACATTTTATTTCTCGTTGTTTCAGTTCACTCAGCTGGTAAAAATCAGTTGCACTTTTGATTTAAAGGTACAGCCATGTCACACTTTGTGTCACGCTGAATTTCCCTGAAAATCACGTGAAGGGTATGCGTGTCTGTGGAATACTCAGCCACTTGTACGCTAATATCACGAACAGGCTGTTCGGTTGATTGTATCAACTGGAACCCTCGTTGTCGTAACCGACGTAGTGCCAGTGTGTATGTGTGTGTACGTAAGTAAAAGAAAAATATACATAGGCGCAGGAGTGGCTGTGTGGTATGTAGCTTGCTTACCAACCACATGGTTCCAGGTTCAGTCCCACTGCGTGGCACCTTGGGCAAGTGTCTTCTACTATAGCCTCGGACCGACCAAAGCCTTGTGAGTGGATTTGGTAGACGGAAACTGAAAGAAGCCCGTCGTATATATGTATATACGTGTGTGTGTGTGTGTGTATGTTTGTGTGTCTGTGTTTGTCCCCTAGCATTGCTTGACAACCTTTGCTGGTGTGTTTATGTCCCCGTAACTTAGCGGTTCGGCAAAAGAGACCGATAGAATAAGTACTAGGCTTACAAAGAATAAGTCCCGGGGTCGATTTGCTCGACTAAAAGGCGGTGCTCCAGCATGGCCGCAGTCAAACGACTGAAACAAGTAAAAGAGTAAAAGAGAATACATACATACGTACGTACGTACGTATGTATGCATGTATATTTTTCTTCGACTTTTATCTAGGTTCTTAAGAGTTCAAGTCGGTCGCTAACAAAGCGATAAGAATTTTTAAGTTGAAAGAGTTCCCGGTGTTAGTAAACATGTGGTTGAGTTGGCGTGTTGGTTTAACTGTCGAAAGTTAAAATCGTCCATCTGAGATTCTTATGTGAATAGATGCACACACTTCTGTGGAGGATATAGCTGATTTATCAAACCTATTGCTTGACTGATGCTTATTTTATTGACCTTTCTTCTAAAGCAAAATAACCTCGGCAGGATTTGAACTCAGAATGTAAAATAATAAAGCAATTTAATCCCTCGCTGAACTGATGATATCTGAATACGTGTGGCCACAAAGTCACACATATTTGGAGGTGGGTTTCGCAAGTTCTTTGCCTTCTCTTATAATTTCATTCACATCTAAGATGCGTTATAATAGTAATAAATCGACCGCCGTACCTAACTGGTACTTTATTTTATCGAACCCGCAAGGGTGAATGGCTAAGTTGACTCCCATCGAGATTTAAATGAGGAAATTCCGCAAAGGTTGACTTGGCGTTTAAGTTGTAGCTGTGGTAGAGATTCATTATTTTCCGTGAAAAAGGCGACGAGCAGGTAGAATTGTTAGTAGGCCGGGCGAAATGCTTAGCGGTATTTCGTCCGTCTTTATGTTCTGAGCTCAAATTCCGCCGAAGTCGACTTTGCCTTTCTTTCTTTTGAGATCGATGAAATAAGTACCAGTTACGCACCAAAATTTCAGGCCTTGTGCCTATTGTAGAAAGGATTATTTTCCGTAAAAGAATCACAGAAGGGATACAATATTTTTTAACATTGGCTCAAAGTTACATTTCAGAAACGAAGAGTTCCATTTCATTTTGTCAACCCAGTTTACTACAAGCACTTGTTTTATTATCAAATTCTAAATGATGACTCAAGCGGGAATTGAACCCAAAAGTTAAACAGTTGTAAATAGCAGTTGTAATAATGGTGTCAGGAGCAGTAGCAGGGGAAATAGCTGTCGTAGAAGTAGTAAAAACAGGAGGTGCAATAACAACAGCGAAAGTAGTCGTAGGAGCAGCTTGTGAAGCAGTAGTAGGAACGGTAGCACTGACATCAGCATCATTATTAGCAGCAGCAGATACAGTAGTGTCAGTAGTAGAAGTAGGAGGAGAAAGAGTGCAGCAGTGGCAGCAGTAGTAAAAGTAGTAGCAGTTAGCATGCAGTAGTAGTTGTAGTGGCGGTAGCAGTACAAGTAGTAGCAGTGAGCATGCAGTAGTAGTTGTAGTGGCGGCAGCAGTAGAAGTAGTAGCAGTTAGCATGCAGTAGTAGTTGTAGTGGCGGCAGCAGTAGAAGTAGTAGCAGTTAGCATGCAGTAGTAGTTGTAGTGGCGGTAGCAGTAGAAGTAGTAGCAGTTAGCATGCAGTAGTAGTTGTAGTGGCGGTAGCAGTAGAAGTAGTAGTAGTTAGCATGCAGTAGTAGTTGTAGTGGCGGCAGCAGTAGAAGTAGTAGCAGTGAGCATGCAGTAGTAGTTGTAGTGGCGGTAGCAGTAGAAGTAGCCTCGAAAAAAAATGAGCACTTGGAAGAAGGTAAAGAAGAATGAAAGAGTAAGAGTGGAGGACAGTAGCAGTAGTTGCTGTAGGTAGAAGTAGGAGGCAGCAAAGTAAAGAGAAATAGGATTAAAAAACAGATAGAGTAGGAGTAGTGGTTATAACAGCAGTGCTGTGTATAAGCAGTGGTGGAGGCGGAGGCAGCAGCAGTAGTAGTTGTAGCTGAATGAGTGCGAGAAAGTGGAAGGGGGTGCGAAGAGGTAATATGTGCAGGAGATGGAGGAGCAACAGAGGTGAGGTCGGGTGGATGGGTAGGCAGGGCCATCGCGGAAATGGTGGAGGGGAAGCTGGATGAGCAGCAGTTAGAATAGTGGTAGTAGTATCTGCAGCAGCAGCAGCAGCAGTAGAAGTGGTATCAGTGAAAAGCAGTAGTAGCAGTTCAGTGTTTTCGTCGGGTGGTGTTGGTAGGGCAGCCCCAGGTCGAGAGACGAAGCAACTGCCGGCGGTTGTTTTCGTCGGCTGGCGGCGAAACAACAAACACAAAATATCATATATATATATGTATATATATACATATATGTATATATAAATATTATATATTTGTAATAAAGGAGAACAAAACAAAAACAAAATAACAAAACAAAACTATGCTGAGCCAGGACGACGGGCGAAAGATGCGAGATAATCGGCATTTGCTGATCCACACGGATTACCAGGGACCTCACAATTGGCGACAGTACCTCAGACACGTTCGATCTCTGTCACCGACCGTCGCTGCGGCTTCGTCCGCGGCCGACCATGGCGACACCCAGACGCGATCTACTGTTGATAATACAACCACAACCACCAACACCACCACTACCACCATCACCAAGAATAACAATAACAAGATCAATACAGACAGGTTGGCCAAAGATTTGTTCTGTTCTGTTGTTCTTGTCTCCATGTGTCCGTCCATCTCTGCTTGTGTATGCATGTATGTATATATATATATATATATATATATATATATATATAT
>NC_068988.1:87088607-87090732 GCF_001194135.2 Octopus bimaculoides
TTATATATATATATATATATATATATATATGTATATATATATATTTATATGTGTGAGTGTGTGGGTGTATATTTATGTACGTTTATATAGACTTATGTGTATCTGTATTTTTGTGTCTCTTTGTGATAAGTTTCCTTTTCCTCTTCAGAAAGTCGATCGAAGGGTTTAAGATGTTTTGTTATGGATTTATTATTATTATTATTATTATTATTATTATTATTATTATTATTGAGAGAAGGATGATCATGTGTAAAAAAAAAAAGACGGAGAGGTAGTTGACTAAATTGGTTGATTATGTTTGGTCGCCCTCAGGCGATCATCTTTCAAACAATCCCTTCCACATCCAGAGAGACCGATAAAAAAAGAAAGCAAAGAAAAGTAAAGAAGAGGAAAAAAAACCAACAGTAAATACCCAACAAATATGTGGGTTCGATTCTGTTCCTTCACTATTGAACCAGTATTTGGTAATCACTAGCACCGACCGCCTTTAAATATTTGGAGGAGATTAGTTATATTCGTCTTCCACGACCTGAGTTCAATTCTCACAGTGGACAACTTCGTTTTATATCGATCTGGCGAGCAGATCTATAATAATAAAGTCGATGATTACCAGTCAAAGACTGGCGGAAGGTTTTCTCGATCCGTCGGAACCTTTTCCACAACATTTTATGACCTTTGTAAATTACTTTTGTTTCGCTTCTACAGTATTAACTTCCTTGTTTATTGTTTTATATTGCTTTTTCTTCCTTCACGCTTCGAATTACTTAGCGGGTATTTAACACAAAACCTTTATATATCAACTCTATTTTCTTGATGTGTTATTTTCGTTTTGTTTGTATGATTAAAATACAAGAAAGCCTTTGAATATTTCTCCCTCTACACGTTCGTCATTTGCTTTGTGTTAAAATACATCAAACCATTTGATTATCTTTTATATTGACTCCTTTTATGAATCAATAATAATTTTTTTCTTCTGAATCTGTAGCTGAAACACTAGAAACATTGATATTCCACGTCTGACATATCTTTTTGTGTTGTCTTACTTATCTAGTTTACACAGTTAAAATATAACTTCATTTACTTTGATTGCCATTTTCTCTTCTTTTTATTTACTCATTCGTTTCCGTGATTAAAATACTGTTATCAAAGTTTTTTTATTTTTCAGATATGTTGTGGTAGTTAGTGAGGTTTATCTAACCTTTCTTAATATATCAATCCATCTTCCTAATCATTTCCCCATTTTTATTTATGTCTCTGTGTCTTTATCTCTTTAGCGATCTATCTAATTTCTGTCTGTATTTTGTCTATAGATCTATCCGTATTTCTCTACCGATCTATCTATCTATCTATCTATCTATCTACCTATCTATTTATCTATCTATCTACCTATCTACCTATCTATTTATCTATCTATCTACCTATCTGCCTATCTATTTATCTATCTATCTACCTATCTACCTATCTATTTATCTATCTATCCGTATTTCTCTACCGACCGATCTATCTATCTATCTATCTATCTATCTATCTATCTATCGGTCTAGCTGTCTATCTGCCTTTCTCTCTCTAACTTTATACCAATACTAAAATATAAACTTTATATCAAAGTTAGCTTTAAAAGTAAAGTTTATAAGTTTATATTGATCATTTGCTATCTAGTGTTATTGGCGGTGTTGATGTTATTTAGCTCTAATCAGTTTCATCGAGCTGACTTATGACTAGAGGCTTTCCAGCAACGACCATTCCAAATAGTTTTCAACAATGGTGTATCTAAGACTACATTATGCAATATGTCCTTCCTTTTTTTCTTTAAAAACGGCCGAGTGTGATTTGAGAGAACTTTGGTATTCATTTCTAGTAGGTCGAACGACTCGTGTTGATGTTCTTAGGACTTCATGTTATGAAAATATTTGTGCTCTCTCTCTCTCTCTCTCTCTCTCTCTCTTTCTATCACTTTCCCTTTCTTTATCAGACCGTCTATCTATCTATATGTTTGTCTATCTATCTATCTATCTATTTGTCTGTCTGTCTATCTGTCTGTCTGTCTGTTATTGCTGTTTTACTGTATTTCTTTCTCCCCCCTCTGTGTATATATATATATATATATATATATATATATATATAT
>NC_068988.1:87092883-87097722 GCF_001194135.2 Octopus bimaculoides
TATATATATATATATATATATGCGTGCATAGATAAATAATAGGAAATGGATTGAACAGTATTCTTTATTAAGAACACAATTGTTTCAAATCATTTTTTTTACACTGGTGAGATGAAATGTGATATTGTTAACATGTGTAAGATACACTTTTTCATGTGATAGTTTTAAATAAGCCCTTCAGTAGATCCTACAGTAATTTCACTCAGTTTGAGAATGCCTGCCCAAAGGGAGTGTGTTATTTTTTGGAGTTCACAGACCAAATTGAAGCCATAGATATAGTCATAGACACGAAATACAATTACAACCAAAATACAAAACACTGAAAAAAAGAGACAGACATGCTTTGTATAGTATGCTACAAAGTTTTTGAATTTTATTTAACTCTACGTGTATACAGATAGTGTTGACTGGACCAGAAATGAATATTTTTATTTTGGTCAAATCAGTCTCTTACTACAAACGTTAGCGCGCCGGGCGAAATGCTTAGCGGTATTTCGTCTGCCGTTATGTTCTGAGTTCAAATTCCGCCGAGGTCGACTTTGCCTTTCATCCTTTCGGGGTTGATAAATTAAGTGCCAGTTACGCACTGGGGTCGATGTAATCGACTTAATCCCTTTGTCTGTCCTTGTTTGTCCCCTCTATGTTTGGCCCCTTGTGGGCGATAAAGAAATAAATATTATTATTATTAGTCTCCACTATGGTATTGAGTACACTTTCTTCTGACAGCTAACACTAACCATACATACTGCCGTCGTCGTCGTCATCATCATCATCATCATCATGTCTGTTTTCTGTGTGGGCGTGGGTTGGATGGAACTGGCAAGCCGGAGGGCTGCATCAGGCTCCATTTGTCTGTTTTGGGCATGGTTGCCACGGCTGTATGCCCTTCTTAACATCAACCTAGTGGTTGATAGGTTGATGTTAAGAAGGTGTGGGAGTGTGATGTAAGAAGTGAAGTAATTGTACCGTGGGTAGAAGAAAGGGGTGAGTGGGGGCAGGGTGAGTGAAGGAAGGTGAGTTAGGAAACAGTTAAGGGGTATCACAAGTGAGCGGTAGCAAATGGAAGCTTAACAAGGATATTTTAGGCAATAAGCCCAAATGATGATAATGATGATGACACTGGGGTGAATGTAATCGTTCCCCCCCCCCCCCCGAAAATTTCAGGAGAACCAGGAACGTTCAATTTTCCATGATTGCATAGGTTGAATGGAATTTTATTGAAGCAGGATTTCCTTGGTCTGATGTCCTTCCTGTTGCCAAGTAACCTAACTGTTTGTTCCCTGTGACCAGACATGTTTTCATGCAAGATTGCAAACAATGGACTCCACCTATATGATGTTCATACTCGTTTATAACTAACATGACATGTCAAGACAAGAAGACATAAATGTACACACAAACACACACATGCATGTGCATAAACACTCTCACACACACATACACAAACACACATACACACACACACACACACTGGTTTTCTTTCACTTTCTATACACCAAATCTACTCACTAAGCTTTGTTTGGCCCAGGGTTACAATAGAAGATACCTGCCCAAGGTGCCATGCAGTGGGACTGAACCTGGTATCTAGTGGGTGTGATGTAAGCTTCTTAATCACCCAATAAAAAAATGATAAATAGTGAATAGAGTAAGAAGTAGGAAAAAATGGTGAACTGGTGCAGAGGTGGCTGTGTGGTAAGAAGTTTGCTTTCCAATCATATGGTTTTGGGTTCAGTCCTACTGTATGATACCTTGGTCAAGTGTCTCCTACAATAGCCTTGGTCCAACTAAAACTTTGTGAGTGGATTTGGTAGATGGAAGCACAGGGGTGGCTGTGTGGTAATTTTTTTACTTCCCAATCACATGGTTCTGTGTTTGGTCCCACTGCATGGTACCTTGGGTGAGTGTCTTCTACTATGACCTCAGGATGACCAGAGCCTTGTGAGTGGATTTGGTAGATGGAAACTGAAAGAAGCCTATCATATATCGATATCTATCTGTGTGTGTGTGTGACTTTATGTCTGTGTTTGTACCTCCACCACTGCTTGATGACTAGTGTTGGTGTGTTTAACATCACTGTAATTTAGCAGTTCGGCAAAAGAGACCAATGGAGTAAGTGCCAGACTTAAAAAAAAGAACTGAAGTCTATTTCATTAAAAATTCTTCAAGGCTGTGCCCCAGCATGACCACAGACTAATGATTGAAACAAGTAAAGGGTAAACATAAAGAGGTTTAGGTATGTATCCTACCCTTCCATCACTGCCTTCATTTTAACACTCATTATGCCATTCTAGCATAGGTAATGTTGGTCTTCTCTAGCACTGTCTGTTTTTAATCCTTTTGATCATTAGTCATCTTCTTCATTCGTCACAGCATCTTGGGATTAGTTTTTACCACTCCATTCTGTGTTCTTCAAATTCGCCCTGTTGTATCATCATCATCATCATCATCGTTTAACGTCCACCTTCCATGCTAGCATGGGTTGGACGATTTGACTGAGGACTGGTGAACCAGATGGCTACACCAGGCTCCAATCTGATCTGGCAGAGTTTCTACAGCTGGATGCCCTTCCTAATGCCAACCACTCCAAAAAAGTGTAGTTCTAGCTGGAAAATGAGAGCCTCTTTAAAATGTTTTCAAATTTTGGAACAAGACCAGTAGTTTTGGGGGCAGGGGTAAGTTGATTACATCAACACCAGTACTCGACAGGTTTCTATTTTATTGACCCCGAAAGGGCGAAAGTCAAAGTTGACCTTGGCAGATTTTGTACTCAGAATGTAAAGACAAATGAAATACCACTAAGCATTTTTGCCTGGCATATTAACGATTCTGCCAGCTCACCGCCTAAGGGCCTCTTAATAATCCTTTTTGCTATAGGCCTGAAATTTTGGGAGTGGGGTTAAGTTGATTACATTGACCCCAGTATCCCACTGCTACTTGTTTTATCAACCCTGAAAGAATGAAAGTCAAAGTCAACCTTGGCGGGAATTTGAACCCAGAACGTAAGGATGGATAGAATGCCACTAAGCATTTTGCTTGGTGAGTTAACGGTTCTTATTTCTTTATTGCCCACAAAGGGCTAAACATAGAGGGAACAAACAAGGACAGACGAACGGATTAAGTCGATTACATCGACCCCAGTGCATAAATGGTACTTAATTTATCGACCCCGAAAGGATGATAGGCAAAGTCGACCTCGGCGGAATTTGAACTCAGAACGTAACGGCAGACGAAATACCACTAAGCATTTCGCCCGGCGTGTTAATGATTCTTCCAGCTCACAGCCTCAGGGCCTCTTAATAATGAGAATTGATACATGTAGGAATATGCAAATTTTTATATGCAAAACAGCAATTTACAATGGTGAGTGGAGGAGCTCTTCCAGCAAGAATATATTCTTGCTTTGAATACTCCTTTGTTCTCATTTTTTTGCATAATTTTTGACTTCCAGTGCTGTAGTAGTAAAGCGTGCTCAATCCAAAACATTGGTGGTTCAAATGCATACAACACAACCACTATCAGTATTTTCATTCAAAAACAAGCAGTAGTTTTTCGTGGCTTCCTGCCCCTTTTTTTTTTTTGTTATACTCAGGTCTCTGACCTTCCTGATGCTCCCTCTTCCACTAGTTGTTGCCCTTCCCTTTGAATGCCCTGTTCTTCTTTGTACAGATGTCATCTTCCATAAGTTTCGTGAAGAGAAACCAATGCCATCTTCTCTTTTGCATAAACATCAAATTTATCTTATGTCTTTTGTTCTTTTCACAGTTCATTTGTGTTATGCTGTTCGTGTATGCTAATATTAATTTAAAATTTGCAAAGGCCAGCGATTTTGGGGGAAGGGACGAGTCAGTTACATCAATCCCAATGTTCAACTGGTGCTTATTTTATCAACCCTGAAAGGATGGAAGGCAAAGTTGACCCTGGTGACATTTGAACTCAGAACATAAAGACGGACAAAATGTCACATGTACCCTAATATTGCACAGCCAGTGAATGAGTGTGTGTATGTATGTGTGTGTGTGTGTGTGTGCTTATCTTTGTGTACCTTCACGTAACATTGCTTGAGTAGTAATGAGTTTTTCTGTCTTACATAATATGTTCCATAGCTCTGTGATTCAATATGCAAACATCAATGGAATCAAGTACCTTACTTGAAAACAAACAAAGGTTGGTATCGGAAAGAGCATCCATCAGCAAAATGCTTTCTCAAACATTCTCATCCAAACTATGCCAACATGGAAATAGTGGACATAGAATGATGATGATGATAACGACAGTGGTAACGAAAGCAGTGGCAATGACGATGATGATGATACCTATACATATTACATGTAGGAGCTGTGTCGCTACCAGATGTCACCTTGGAAATCAAAGAGGTAATAGGTGTACTGCAGAACATACAAGCAGGACTGGCATGGATATGGAACAAATGATTATTCAATCAGAATAATAAAGGCAGGAGAGAAATTGATATATTGAAGAAGCATGGGTATGGTTGTAGGGTTAAGAAGTTTGCTTCTCAACCATAATGTCCAAGATTTAATCTCATTGCATGGCACACGGGGCAAGTGTCTTCTAGTGTAGCCCCAGGCCCACTAAAACCTTGTGAGTGGATTTGGTTGATAGCCTGTTGTATGTATAAGTTTGTGTGTGTGTGTGTGTGTGTGTGTGTGTGTGTGCTTATCTTTGTGTACTTTCACATAACATTGCTTGAGCAGTAATGAGCTTTTCTGTCTTACATAATATGTTCCACAGATCCGTGATTCAATATGCAAACATCAATGGATGTTTGTGTATGTGTGTGTGTGTGTGTGTGTGTGTGTGTGTATGTGTGTGTGTGTA
>NC_068988.1:87097732-87099955 GCF_001194135.2 Octopus bimaculoides
TGTGTGTGTGTGTGTGTGTATGTGTGTGTGTGTATGTGTGTGTGTGTGTGTGTGTGTGTGTTTGTCTTCACTTTGCATGACAGCTGTAAACAAGAGTCATCAACATAAAAGTGGTATCCTTTGTTTCCAATCTTCCATGAAAATATGTCTGGTCATGGGGAAATAATACCATGTTTGGAAACAGGTAAAGGTTGCTGACAGGAAAAGCATTTGGTTGCAGAAAATCCACCTCACTAAATTCTGTCTCATCTATGAAAGCATGGAAAAGTGAACATAAAAAACAATGATGATGATGATGATGATGAAGTGAAGAAGTGTTTGACTAAAGAAGTAGGGTCACAAAACCAGTGTGTATGGGTAGCATAGAGAGTTGAAGAAAGGAAACTATCATAGGCGCAGGAGTGGCTGTGTGGTAAGTAGTTTGCTTACCAACCACATGGTTCCGGGTTCATTCCCACTGCGTGGCACCTTGGGCAAGTGTCTTCTACTATAGCCTCGGGCCGACCAAAGCCTTGTGAGTGGATTTGGTAGACGGAAACTGAAAGAAGCCCGTTGTATATATGTATATATATATATATATATATGTATGTATGTGTGTGTATATGTTTGTGTCTGTATTTGTCCCCCCAACATCGCTTGACAACCGATGCTGGTGTGTTTACGTCCCCCGTAACTTAGCGGTTCGGCAAAAGAGATCGATAGAATAAGTACTAGGCTTCCAAAGAATAGTACTGGGGTCGATTTGCGCTCGACTAAAAGGCGGTGCTCCAGCATGGCCGCAGTCAAATGACTGAAACAAGTAAAAGAGTATAGAACAAGTTTTTAAAAACAGAACTATGCAAGTTGTGATGTGCTTCCATTATTATTCAATATTTGATGGTAGGAAAGAGGTGAACTGGTTGGATCATTAGCATGCTGGGAGAAAACGCTTAGTGGCATTTCGTCTGTCTTTTACATTTCTGAGTTCAAATTCTGCCTAGGTCAACTTTGCCTTTCATCCTTTTGGGATCGATAAAATAAGTACCAGTCGATGTAATCAAGTTAGCCCCTTCCCTGAAATTTCTGGAATTGTGCAGAGGTTTATGCATCATTGGAGAATGTGATGTTAGAGGTGGTGGTAGTGGGGGTGGGGGTGTAGCAGTAGTGGATGTAATAGTGATGGGTGATTGTAATGATGTTTGTGATGGCGGTGGTAGTGGTAATGATGTGGTGATTGTGATGATGATGATGATGATGATGATGATGATGATGATGATGATGATTATGGTGATGTTGATAGTGATGGTTGTGATGGAAGCATGATATTAGACAGATCATTCCTTAGATACAACTGCAGAGTTTCTCCACCCCTTTATCAACTGTCTAGTCTAGTCGTTTCTTTGAACTAACAGACTGCAAAATACAGTTCTATATTTAAGAGATGAGGAATTATGTATATTACTTACATTTGACGGATATTTGTCCTCATCTTGTTAGTTGTTAACACAACATTTCGGCTGATACACCCTCCAGCCTTCATCAGGTGTCTTGGGGAAATTTCGAACCTGGTTTCTCGTTCCTAAGGTATTTTTTGGTGGTTGTGGTGGCGAAGGTGATGGTGGTGGTGGCGATGGCCCCTCCCCCAAAATTTCTGGCCTTGTGCCAAAATTTAAAAGCGATATTACTGATGTGAACACTTGACTAGTATTTTATTTTCTCACCTTTGAAAAGTTGGAAAGCAAAGTTGACCTCAACCAAATGTGAACTCAGAAACATAAAAAGCCAAATTAAAGGTGTACTAACAATGCATTGAGTTTGTCATGGACTATGCTTCCCCCATCTCTCCTTGCATGGCTCCCAATCTTTCCACAAACAAGCCACAATAATTTAGAGAGGAAACAAAGGAACCGCACATTTCACACCATCATAGGTTATTCATAAACCACGCTTTAAGTACAGCAGCATAATGAAACTACTCACCTGTAAACTATCACCTGGTCATGGGTGGACCATAGTTCATTATTGCAACAAACTCCAGTGTTTTCTGTCTCCATCGCCACTACATATTCAACCACATCCTAACACCAAAACTCCTTTACAAAACCATACAACACAAACACTGCTGCTGCTACCCCTACTACTACTACTACTGCTACTACTGCTGCTACTACTACTACTACTACTACTACTACTACTACTACTACTACTACTACAGCAACTACTACAACTACTACTACTACTACT
>NC_068988.1:87100459-87103567 GCF_001194135.2 Octopus bimaculoides
ATATATATATATATATATATATATATATATATATACGACAGGCTTCTTTCAGTTTTTGTCCACCAAATCCACTTACAGGGATTTGGTCAACCCAAGGCTATAGTAGAAGACACTTGCCCAAGGTACCACACAGTGGGACTGAACTCACTGTGTGGCACCCACTACACTCTTGGAGTGGTTGGCATTAGGAAGGGCATCCAGCTGTAGAAACACTGCCAGAACAGATTGGAGCCTGGTGCAGCCAGTCCTCAGTCAAACCGTCCAACCCATGCCAGCATGGAAAGCAGACGTTAAACGATGATGATGATGATGATGATATATATATGTTTATATATATATAAGGAAATGAGATAACAAAGGAATAAGCGATTATCTTATGAAATTCATTAGCTTGCAGCTGTTTCTGCCATAAGATGCAGTGGACTCATTGTTGAGTGCCTGTGTAACACCTTACAGCTTCATCAGAGCCTTGAATATGATGGCTTTAAGGTGAAACTATAAGATGTTACTCAAGCACTTGACTATGAGCCCACTGAATCTTATAACAGAAACAGGTGTAAGCTAATGACATTCAAAAGATAATCATTTATTCCTTTGCCATCTCATTTTCTTATATGCGGCTCTGTGTGTGTGTGTGTGTGTGTGTGGTAAGGAGTGGCTGTGTGGTAAGTAGCTTGCTTACCAACCACATGGTTCCGGGTTCAGTCCCACTGCGTGGCACCTTGGGCAAGTGTCTTCTACTATAGCCTCGGGCCGACCAAAGCCTTGTGAGTGGATTTGGTAGACGGAAACTGAAAGAAGCCCGTCGTATATATGTGTATATATATATATATATATATATATATATATATATATGAGTGTGTGTATGTTTGTGTGTCTGTGTTTGTCCCCCTAGCATTGCTTGACAACCGATGCTGGTGTGTTTATGTCCCCGTAACTTAGCGGTTCGGCAAAAAGTGACCGCTAGAATAAGTACTAGGCTTACAAAGAATAAGACCCGGGGTCGATTTGCTCGACTGAAGGCGGTGCTCCAGCATGGCCGCAGTCAAACGACTGAAACATGTAAAAGAGTAAAGAGTAAAGAGTATATAGTGATCATGCTTGGATTACTCTTGACCCCTTTGCATTCAGATTACTCCTGTTAAATGTAATGCTTTATTTATTTACATTATTTTGAATTAATCATGTATTATCGCATACTTTTGAAATTTCAATGATGTGTGCATTTATCTTTAGAATGATATTGCTGTGTCGGTGTAAAAGGCTGAACCTCACCAGCTTGATCATTAAACAAGTAGAATAGTTTGACTGGATGTGGCCAGTTCAAATACTAAATGGCTGAATCATACTGACTTGGAGTTAAACAACAAGACAATACAAGTGCAGAAATAAAGAGGACAGTTGATAAAGTGCATGTTCAGGTTGTCACTCTATACAGCAGATGGTAAAAGTCACCTTGAGGTGTAAAGTTTCTATTTGGTAAATCAGCTCAAATTTTAAGAAAATTTTACATGGTCTGAGTTTGTAAAATCCAAGTTGGTTTTTTTTATCTTAGAAATTTTATTTTTGATTTAATTTAGTTTGAAAGGATTAGTAGTTGTTATTGATTAATTATTTAATTAATTAATTAATCAAAGTCCTCATCTAGATTAGAGAAACCAATGGGAAGTACAATATATCTAGAGCAATAATATTGTGTATCACACACACACACACACAGACACACAAACACATGTCATATGTCTAAGCAACAGTGATGGGGGCTACACACCACCACCACCACCACCACCACCACCACCAGCAACAATACGTACACTGTACAAACCCGAACTGGTATATATAAAAGGCCAGAAAGCATACAGCATTTCTGTTTATACCCGGCTCTGTCTAACTGTCTGCTATGCCATGCCATCTTTGAACTAACACATACACAACCTAGATCAACCACTAAAGACATACCTCATTACTATTAATCTGCTATTCCTTCCTTGTATTATGTTACTCTTCAAGGCCATTACTTTATTTTCACCCCCTCAGTAATGATTCATTCAAGTAAAGGAGTGGCATTCCTCCCACTTTTTTGCTTTTATTATCATTATTATCATCATCATCATCATCATAATCATCATCATCATTATTTTCATTATCATTTTCATCATCATCATCATTAAGCTGGCAGAATCATTAGCACGCCGGGCGAAATGCTTAGCGGTATTTCGTCTGCCGTTACGTTCTGAGTTCAAATTCCGCCGAGGTCGACTTTGCCTTTCATCCTTTCGGGGTCGATTAAATAAGTACCAGTTACGCACTGGGGTCGATGTAATCGACTTAATCCGTTTGTCTGTCCTTGTTTGTCCCCTCTATGTTTAGCCCCTTGTGGGCAATAAAGAAATAATAATAATTATTATTATTATTATTATTTTCATTATCATCATCATCATCGTCATTATTATCATTAAGGCTGTGAGCTGGCAGAGTTGTTAGCATGCTGGGAAAAAATGCTAAGCAGCATTTTATCTGTCTTTACATTTTGAGTTCAAATTCTGCTGAGGTCGACTTTGCCTTTCATCCTTACAGAGTTGATAAAATAAGTACAAGTTGAACGCTGGGATTGATGTAATTGATTTACCTGTTCCCCTACAATTGCTGGCCTTGTGCCAAAATTTTAAACCATTATTATTATTATTATTAAGGCAGCAAGCTGGCAGAATCGTTAGTAAGCGGGGCAAAGTGCTTAGCAGTATTTTGTCTGTCTTCGTGTTCTGAGCTCAAATTCTACCAGGGTCAATAAAATAAGTACCATTTGTGTACTGGGGTCATTGTAATCGATTTATCCTCTCCCCACAAATTTCAGGCCTTGTGCCTATAGTAGAAAGGATTATTATTATTATTATTATTATTATTATCATTATTATTATTATTGTTTTTTTTTTCCTTTCTTCAAATTTTCTTCCATTTCTCGCCGAGTGTTTTCCGTACACCTAGGGCAGAGAAACTCATTGTATGCATTCCCAGTTTACACACGCAAATTCACAGGTAAAATATGTATTTAAAAAATGAATAAATAAATAAATTCATGAATGGATGTTGTTTTCACAACGATAATGC
>NC_068988.1:87111335-87112414 GCF_001194135.2 Octopus bimaculoides
GTGGTGGTGGTGGTGGTGTTATTGTTGGTAATGATGATGATTGCGGCATTGGTTATTGATAGTCATTGCGGTGAAGCTGATGCTGATGGTGAAGCTGATGGTATTTGACTATAACAAAGATGTTGATACTGGTGATGGTGGAAATGATAAGCATCTAGCAAAGAATCTTACCGATATTCATGATTTCACATAAGTAGTCAGAATTTGAGTTATACAGTTACATAGCTATTTCATTACGTCACACCAAATATTTCGATGCCTAAGTGTACTTTCATGATTGCTACCTAATTAGTAAGTAGTTGTTTGATTTAGTAACTTAGTGTACCATACTTAGAATTATAGGCTTCGCTTTACACTGCAACCATACAACAAATGTATAGTTTGCTGTTTCGTCCAAAACAACAGACCTGTATATATCCAGAAGTAGACATATATATATACAGCTAATAGTGAGGGATTATCAATCCGGGCAGAAATACTTCATAAGCACTGTGTTGGTACACCTGGATAACAATATTGTTTAGATTAGTGAAGAACTCCAAGTATCCTTATGGCAGGGTCCAAGTTTATGGTTCATCACAATTCTATATTGTAAATCCATGGTTGGGCTCCAGACAAATTGGTTTTTACAAAGAATCTTATATATATATACTGTATACACACACACACACACACACACACACACACACATGTCTACAGGTGTAGGTATGTGGTAAGAAGCTTTTTTCCCAACCACATAGTTCTAGGTTCAGTCCCATTGCACGGTATCTTGGGCAAGTGTCTCCTACTATAACCTGAGGCCAACCAAAGCCTTGTGAGTGGATTTGGTAAATGGAAACTGAAAGTAGCTCATTATACACATATATGTATATATCTATGTGCATGTATCTTTGTGTCTGTGTTTCTCCCCCACCACCACTGGACAACCGGTGTTGGTGTGTTTACATCCCTATAACTTAGCAGTTTGGCAAAAGAAACTGATAGAATAAGTACTAGGGTTGATTTGTCAAATAACTGAAACAAATAAAAGATAAAATATGTCTCCACACACACACACACACACACACACACACACACAC
>NC_068988.1:87112424-87112947 GCF_001194135.2 Octopus bimaculoides
CACACACACACACACACACACACACACACACACACACACAACTGGCACACAGTTGGTTATGGTAGCAAGGGTTCCAGTTGGTCTGATCAATGAAACAGCCTGCTAATGAAATTAATTAAAACACTCCACAGACATGCGTACCCTTTGGAATATAAGTACAACTAATTTTTGCCAGTCGAGTTGACTGGAGCAATGTGAAATAAAGTGTCTTGCAGAAGAGACACAACATGCCCCTGGGAATCGAACTCATGACCTTACAATTATGAGCCGAATACCCTAACCACTAAGCCATGCACTTAATTGTTAATTATATAGATGAAAAAGACATTCGAGCGAGATCGTTGCTAGTGCCGCTGGACTGGCTCCTGTGCAGGTGGCACGTAAAACACACCATTTCGAGCGTGGCTGTCACCAGTTCTGCCTGACTGGCCCTCGTGCCGGTGGCACGTAAAACACACCATTTCGAGCGTGGCTGTCACCAGTTCTGCCTGACTGGCCCTCGTGCCGGTGGCACGTAAAACAT
>NC_068988.1:87113832-87115095 GCF_001194135.2 Octopus bimaculoides
TATGCTTGTGTGTCTGTATTAGTCCCCCCAACATCGCTTGACAACCGATGCTAGTGTGTTTACGTCCCCGTAACTTAGCGGTTCCGCAAAAGAGACCGATAGAATAAGTACTAGGCTTACAAAGAATAAGTCCAAGAGTCAATTTGCTCGACTAAAGGCAGTGCTCCAGCATGGCCGCAGTCAAATGGCTGAAACAAATAAAAGAGTAAATATATGGAGGTCCAGATTTAATCAGAACTACAAGCAGCTTAGCTAGATGCCAGTCCACACTGGTGGCATGGTCTTTCATCTCCAGATGTGGAGTTGCAAATAAACTGACTTCTCGAAATTGATTTTTGCTTCGACCACTGCCTTGTACTTTTTAGAATGGTACTGACTTCTTCAATCTCTGTGATGTCTGGCACTGCGATAATGATATCCACATGGGCTGCCACAGCTGTCATGTTTGTTCAAATAGATTACTCTTTGACAACACTAGTTTCTGCTTGAGAATTAGCATATATATAAAAAAAAAAGTGATGAGATGAGAGAGAGAGATCATCTTTGATAGATCAAATTTGTAATTCAAAAATGGTTTTGATTGGTGATCAGTTAGTCCAATCACCAAATAGATTCCACTGTACATTGATGAGTCCAACCTTAAAAAGTGAAAAGACGGGACTGAAACTATTTGTACTAAAGATAATTGTCAAGTAATGATAGCTGATGCTGTCCAAAGGTTTTTATTTATCCAAATTGATCAGAGTACCATTTAAGCCAGGTTTGTTACCCACCCTCATTCTACTGTGTCATAGGAAGTGGTAGTTGTTAGGTTGTAATAGATTGATTTGCTCTGAAATGTACAGATCTATGCATTCCAAACTGCACTACTGATGACAAGTACCAACTTCATTATCATCATCAAAGTCACCGTTGTTGTCATTGTCATCATCATCATCATCATCATCATCGTCATCATCATCATCATCAGTAGCAGCAGCATGATTTTCAACATTCAATGTTCGTTTCCCATGCTGGTATAGTATGGATGGTTTGACAGAAACTGCCAAGGCCAGCAGGTTGCACAAGGTTCCACAGTCTGTTTTGGTTTGGTTTCTATAACTGGATGCTCTTTCTAATGCTAACCACTTTACAGAGTGTACTGCCTGCTTTTTACATGGAACTCACCACCGGTACTTTTTATGTGGCAAAGTCTTTAACTCAGCATTCACTAAGGTTATAAAGTTTGAAGTTATTAATAATGTCTATCTCTTTGTCAGTTGT
>NC_068988.1:87115360-87118227 GCF_001194135.2 Octopus bimaculoides
ACCACATGGTCCCGGGTTCAGTCCCACTGCGTGGCATCTTGGGCAAGCGTCTTCTACTATAGCCTCGGGCCGACCAAAGCCTTGTGAGTGGATTTGGTAGACGGAAACTGAAAGAAGCCCGTCGTATATATGTATATGTATATATATATGTGTGTGTGTTTGTGTGTCTGTGTTTGTTCCCCCAACATCGCTTGACAACCGATGCTGGTGTGTTTATGTCCCCGTAACTTAGCGGTTCGGCAAAAAGAGACCGATAGAATAAGTACTAGGCTTCCAAAGAATAAGTCCTGGGGTCGATTTGATCGACTAAAGGCGGTGCTCCAGCATGGCCACAGTCAAAAGACTGAAACAAGTAAAAGAGTAAAAGAGTAAAAGACTTATTCCTTTAATTGGTAGCGTGTATCTGTTTCGGCTCATCAAAGTCTGAATTACAGCTTGTTGTCATCTTCGACCACTTGGCATGAAACAACTTTTGCTTTTCTCATGCCTAAGACCAAATGCCACAGGCACAAGTCTTTTCTGTTGACCAAACATTTCTCAAAAGTAAAAGAACGAAGCTATTGTCTCTAGTTATAATATATGATGCTGCCGGCAGGAAATGGAACACTAACCTGTCATTTAGTTGTCCAGTATGCTATTAATCCAATGTTTGGAACCTCACTGGAAGGAAATGGAAACATCATCATCATCATTTAATGCCTATTTTTCCTGGTAGTGGTTTGTGGATGTGTTCATTTCTCTGGGGTTTTTTTTGGGTTTTTTTACCAGGCTGTTTCTTTATCTATCAATTTGTCTGACTATCCATCTGTCTGTATATCCACCTATCAATTTATTATTATACCTATATGACTGTGTGTTTGCCTATTTGTATATGCGGCTATTCATATGTATACATACGCTCTGCTTATCTGATTCTAGCCACTAACTTGTCTCTCTAGCTGTCTATCAGTGATAAAACCAAATTTAACTAAGAAAAAATTCAATACAATGAGATACAATAAAAGCTGGATTATCGTTCTGTTACATTACAACTAAATGTTCTATTGTTTCTGGGTCTCAATTCAGTGAGCAAAATTGATATCTTCATACTAAAATCAAATAGTCTATTGTGTTTACCATTTGAATTAACTTGTGTTATTATCAGTTAGTGATGCTAAATTATAGATGTATTTTTCATAGGCAAATATAATTTTCTGTTTATTTAAATTCAAATGTTTGTCCTTTCATTTGTGTTATAAAATATGTATATGGTGGTATATATACCAAAATCAATCGACCATTGTCTCTATAAAGCTCTCTATAAAGCGCATTCTTCTTTTACTTGTTTCAATCATTAGACTACAGCCATGCTGGGACACTGGCCTGAAGGATTTTAGTTGAACAAATCAACCTCAGTACTTATTTTTTTTTCCAAAGCCTGGTTCTTATTCTATCAGTCTTTTTGTTGAACTGTTAAGTTACATGGATATTAACAAACCAACACTGGTTGTCAAGCAGTGGTGGGGAACAAACACAAACATGCACATACACATGCATATGCAAACACACACACACACACACACATGAGAGGCTTCTTTCGGTTTCCATCTACCAAATCCATTCACAAAGTTTTGCACAAAGTACACTCTGTAAAGTGGTTGGTGTTAGGAAGGGCATCCAGCTGTAGAAACCAAGCCAAAACAGACTATGGAACTTGCTGTGGCCCCCTAACCTTGCCAACTTTTGTCAAGCCATCCAACCCATGTCAGCATGGAAAACGGACGTTAAATGTTGATGATGATGATGATGATGATGGTGAACACTGGGGTCATTGTAATCAATTTAACCCCTACCCCAAAATTGCTGGCCTTGTGCCAAAATTTGAAACCAATATGATGAAGTGGGTTGGTGGTGGAGTACATGATGATCTAGAAATAGGGAAACTTTTAGTTGTAATTTATATCTATCTGTCTCTCATTTCCCCTGTCTATTGACCTTATCTATCTATCTGTCTACATGAATGTGTGTGTTTGTCTATCTATCTATCTATCTGTCTATCTATCTATGTCCCTGTATCTATTTATCTATATAAATCTGTATTTTTATATCTATCTACCAGTCTATTTATATTTTCTCTAGCTATTTGTCTATTTATGTATCTATCTACCTATGTCTACCTATATATCTATTTACCAATCTCTCTCTCTCTCTTTGTATCTGTCTGTCTTCTTGTCTGTCTGTCTTCTTGTCTGTCTGTCCATTCCTATATCTATCTATCTGTCTGCTTGTCTGTCTTTCTGTCTGTCTGTCTGTCTGTCTGTCTTTCTATCTATCTATCTATCTATCTATCTATCTATCTATCTATCTATCTATATTCATATATATATATATATATATACTTTATTTAAAAGCAGCAGAAATATAACAAAAAAACCGTTACTCTGAGTTTCACGTTCCCGTTCATAAAAATATATATACACATTAATAGACAGGTGTAGATAAATGAACATACATGTGTACAAACATACATAAACATACATATCTACCTATCTATCTATCTATCTATCTATTTGTCTGTCTACCTTTCTACCTTTCTACCTTTCTAGCTATCATCTGTCAATCTGTCTGTTTACCAGCCTACCTACCTACCTACTTCCCTACCTCCCCACTCATCCCTACCTACCTACCTACACACCCATTTAATACCATTACATCACCGCACCCACCCTACCCACCCAATCGCCCACCAACCAACCAACCAACCAACCAACATACCTGTAATACCTGACACATTATTACTTGTCTGACTCTACCTCACTAACTTAATTAACGAGTTATTTTTATATCTCTATCTATTCTTATTTCGTATCTATCTCACCTTCATAGAT
>NC_068988.1:87119676-87120702 GCF_001194135.2 Octopus bimaculoides
GACGACGACGACAACAACAACAACAACAGTAGGGTGTGGTGGCGTGTGATATTTGGGCGGGTGTGGTGGGAAGGGAATTCAGTTGCTATTTTTAGCAGGTCAACACGTCTTCCTTTATTAGCTCAGTCTTCATCATGCTGATTCTGGGGCTGAACAACAGCAGCAGCAGCAGCAGCAACAACAACAAGAACTATCAATGGCACCAATAGTAAACAAATAAGCATTTACATAGTTACTAAAAACCCACTAGAAGCAACAGCCAAATCTCACTCAAATTTCATTTTGCTATCTTTTATTCTAACCAATCTGAAACATACAAGACAATGATGTTGATGATTTTGTAATACAAATAATATATGAGTATATGCATATATATGTACATGTATATACATACCTTCATCTACATGTAAATATAGATGCATATCTGGGTACATGATGTTGCAAAAAAACATGGACAAAATGATAAACAAGGTACAGAAAACACACAGGCCACATAGAGAACATTTCCTTCATCAGCTGCCACCATTATAACACTGGCGTTTCAAAGAGTTAGGGCAGGACGCGTCATTACAATGGCTCTTCCCACGGACACAAATAAATTTGTTCCATGGAGGAATGTAGTGGCGGACAGAAAACAAGACAGGAAAACGAAACAGTAAGATAAACAAACAAAGAAGGCTATACGGCCAGATGCGAAAAAGTATGTGTATATTGAATGCTGTGAAGCACGAACTGGAATGAAACGGGACGAGGAACGTTCGTGTGTGCTTGGCGGGGCAAAGATATTGATAAGAATTAGTAGCTGGACACATGTGACCAGCGAGGGGTAGGGAGAAAGAGTGGTAGAGGGAGAAAAAGGGAAGGAAGTAGAATATAAGTGAGCAACGAGAGAGAGAGAGATATAGTAGAAGGGGAGCGGTGAAGAACAGTAGAAGGAAGAATGAGAGGGGGAGATATATATATATATATATATGTATATATATATATATGTATATATATATATATGTATATATATATATATATATA
>NC_068988.1:87123070-87125392 GCF_001194135.2 Octopus bimaculoides
ATTGTGCCTTGAAATTTAACACACTCACCGGTAAAATTTCCACTTATTTCTTATTTTTATTTTCCTAAAATTTTCGTTGCATCTTGCAGCCTTTTCAATAGTCTTGACTATTGAAAAGGTTGCAAGACGAAAATTTTAGGAAAATAAAAATAAGAAATAAGTGGAAATTTTAACGGTGAGTGTATTAAATTTCAAGGCACAATAAGAAAATGACTCTCCCCAGACACAACAATATATATATATCTATATTGACCTGGAGTTTAATAGAAAGTTAGGAATCTTAGATCTGAACAGGATCTGTGCTCTTTCAGCCAAACAAAGTTTACATTTATTCAATCCATTCACAAAAGGTGTGGATTTCTCAATTACTTTACATTTAATCACATGCGGTGTTTCGTCCATATGTAGCTAGCCAACTTGGTTGCTTTACTTTTGTCTCTTTGTTGGAAGGAGGCTATGTGATTGGCATAGCAATTTTTAGATTCACCTTCAGATAATCCAATATAGTTCTTCTTATCAGTTTAGAGTTGCAGTAACTTCTGCCTCATATATGATAGATTTAGTCATATGTCATTGGTCAAGTGAACAGGATCCTGGGTCGTGACAGAAATCTTTTATCAATGTTAATTTTTATATTAAGGGAAAAGGGAGGGGTGAGCTAAATTTTCCTTGGCTTATTTTTAGATTTCTTATTATCCTGATTTAACTAGAGTGGTTATGTACTATTTTATCTTTGATGTCACTAGATCTATTATTAATATTTTGATTATAATTAGATGGACTATATATTAATTTATCTTTGAGTCGACTATTGGCTAGGACCTTATTATAATAGGGGGCAGCTTTCTCGAAAATTTCTTTGGAAGAAGAAAGATTAGATGATCTGTTACTAACATTAGCTATCGGGTTTTTAAATATTACAGGAGGGTTTAAATTAAATATTAAGACTGTTTATGTATATATGCGAGTTTCTCATTAGGCTTATGGAAAGGTTTATACGAGGAGGATTTTAAATCTATGGAAACATCTAAATAATCAACTATAGAGAGATTAGTAGCTACTCTAATTTTAAGTTCTAATTGATTAAAGGTAGAAATTAGTTGCTTCCTAAATCTATCAAGGGTTTGACCATCACACTCATGGGAAATACCCAAACTGTTGATATGGTATAGGCCAGTATCATGAGATGGGTATCTATATCTCAATGTCTTTATTATAAATAAACCCACAAATTCAGTACATTATATGTACTTTTTTGACGTCTCGTACCCGGATATGCATCTATATCTACATGTAGATGTAGGTATGTACATATATGTATGTATACATGCATATTCTCATATATCATTTGTATTGTTATATATATATATATATATATATATATATATATATATATATATATATATATATATATAAGATGTACCATCCTGAGCGTGACCGTTGCCAGTACCACCTGACTGGCCTTGTAGGGTTTTCGAGCGAGATCGTTGCCAGTGCCCCTGGACTGGCTCTTGTGCGGGTGGCACATAAAAGACACCATTTCGAGCGTGGCCGTTTTCGTGCGGGTGACACATAAAAGCACCCACTACACTCTGAGTGGTTGGCGTTAGGAAGGGCATCCAGCTGTAGAAACTCTGCCAAATTAGATTGGAGCCTGGTGTTGCCATCCGGTTTCACCAGTCCTCAGTCAAATTGTCCAACCCATGCTAGCATGGAAAGCGGACGTTAAACGATGATGATGATGATATATATATATATATATATATATATAGCTTAGTTGGTTGAAACTTCGAAGTCACTGTCAACAACATTCTTGTTTAAGAACAATAAATTTGTACCCTACAAAAGTACAGAGTAACCCAGCATATTAATGTAAAAGTGTTTTTATTATAGCTGAACATAAAAGTAAATATCAGTGTACACACATGCATGCACACGCACGTGGGCATGCACACACACACCCATAGATATTTAAAATGGCAATCCAAAACCTGAAAGAGATGGGCTTCTTCTAGAAGTCTGTAGTCTAGAAGTCACATGGAACTGTATCCTGTATCAAACCATTTTAAATAATGGATGTAACTCCTACTAAATGTGGTGAGTGCCCTGTTCTTTTGTTTGTCCACTCACTCATGTGCGTGTATATTTATATGTGTGTGTGTGTGTGTGTGTGTGTGTGTGTGTGTGTGTGTGTGTGTGTGTGTGTGTGTGTGTAAGGTAAGTGATCATCATTGTTTTTGTGTTTGCTTCTCCTTGCATGGGTCAGATGGAATTCATTGTGACAGATTTTCTATGGCTGGATGCCATTCCTGTTGTCAGCCA
>NC_068988.1:87125686-87128601 GCF_001194135.2 Octopus bimaculoides
CTGTATTCAATAGTGAGGCTATTGTTTTGTTATGGAAACTGAGTTGTTGGCACTCCGTCACTTACGACGTTGAGGGTTCCAGTTGATCCGATCAACGGAACAGCCTGCTCGTGAAATTAACGTGCAAGTGGCTGAGCACTCCACAGACATGTTACCCTTAACACAGTTCTCGGGGATATTCAGCGTGACAGAGTGTGACAAGGCTGACCCTTTGAATTACAAGCACAACAGAAACAAGAAGTAAGAGTGGGAGAAAGTTGTGGTGGAAGAGTACAGCAGTGTTCGCCGGAGCCTCGTGGAGCTTTTAGGTGTTTTCACTCAATAAACACTCACAACACCCGGTCTGGGAATCAAAACTGCGATCCTATGACCGCGAGTCCGCTGCCCTAACCACTGGGCCATTGCGCCTCCACTGGAAACTGAGTACATAGAAACAAAGAAATCAAACATGCATGCACGCATACACACATACACACGCACACACACATATCACTGGCCCTCTTTAGTTTCTGTTTACTAATATTGGTTTCAAACTTTGGCACAAGGCCAGCAATTTCAGGGGTGTGGGTAAGTCGATTACATTCACCTCAGTGCTGAACTGGTACTTATTCTATCAACCCTGAAAGGATGAAAGGCAAAGTCAACCTTGGCGTGAAGATGGACAAAATACCACTCAGCATATTGCGCAGTGGTTGTAAATGGGTGTCACCATCTTTCAAGCTCTGTCCTTCATTTCCAGTCTTCTGTGGAAATGTCTCAGCACATGTGGAGATATATGAGATATATTTTTGCTTGGAAACAGGTGAGGGTTGGCAACAAGAAGGGCATGTAGTCCTAGAAAATTTGCTTTAAGGAATTCCATTTGCAAACATGGAACAGTGTACGTTAAAACGATGATGATGATGATGATGATGAAATGTATGTGTGTGTGTGTGTGTGTGTGATGGTATTATTGGTATATCTTTCCATCTGACCGATCACTGGTTTATTGTGCTTTGGATTGCAAGAATAACAAAAGATTGCTTGTACGACTCAATTCAGAACAAATAAGCAACAGGGCATGCTTTTATTTGAAAGAATTGGCTTTTCATATTTTTCACTATTTTTACATTTTTTTTCCAATATATATATGTATACACACACACACACACACACACACACACACACACACACACACACACACACACACACAAACACACTCACCCACACACTTGTGTGTGTGTGTGTGTATAAATATATATATATAATTATAAATGTACATAATCCACCTCCCTCAATACTATCACCCCCACCCCCCCAGTCAAGGGAACTTTGTCTTGCAAGTTAATGGGTGATCACAGTAGTGCTGGTGCTATGTAAAAAGCACCCAGTACACTCTGTAGAGTGGTTGGCATTAGGAAGGGCATCCAGCCTTAGAAACCATGCCAAAACAGGTAATAGAACTGGGAGTCCTCTGGCTTGCCAGCTCTTGTCAAACTGTCCAACCCATGCCAGCATGGAAAACAAGCATTAAATGTTGATGATGATGATGATGATGATGATGATGATGATGATATATGTATGCATGCATGTATGTATTCAAGAATTGCTATTTCAAATGAGACAGTATAGCAATTAACTAATGCTCAGAACTCCTTGTAAATCCATGTTTATACACATTCCAATCGGGTATTAAGCATAATTTGTTCTCCAATTTTCTTTTGACATTATATATTCGAATCATTTGCAGAGCATACATCTGAAAACAGAATAGAACAGGTGATTTAGTTATACTATTTATTATTACTGCTTAAATTACATAATCTTTACACATGTTTCACTAGTGTGTACTACTATATTGTGCATAATGATTACTGCACAATGTACAGTGCGTTAACATAAGAGATGCAGGATGAGAGCACATACTAGGCTTGGTGATGATCAATGAGTTAAAGAATGTTGTACACACATGCACAGTGAGGGAAAAAAATTTAGACAAAGAGGGTGGAAGGAGGAATAGGAGTAAATGACCGATTAATTATGGGAAGAGTTATTCAAATGAGAAATGTATTTTCTTTAATTTTATGTTAAAGTAATAAATATTTTTCTCTTCAAATTTAGTATTCATTTCATCATTTTGTATGTAAGCATGTATGTATGCCATATTTCCTGATATACCTAAAATAGCAAAAATATACTTCCGAAGTTACCTGTAATATGAAGAGTAACACTCAAGTAACAACAACCATATTGATAATAGTAAAAATCCTTTCTACTATAGGCACAAGGCCTGAAATTTGGGGGATGAGACTAGTCGATTGGTACCAGTGCTCCACTGGTACTTATTTCATCAGCCCTGAAAGGATGAAAGGCAAGGTCAACCTTGGCAGAATTTGAACTCAGAACATAAAAACAGACAAAATGCCAGTAAGCATTTTGCCTGGCATGCTAATGATTCTGCCTGCTTGCCACCTTAATAATAATAATAATAATAATAATAATGATAATAAAAATAATAATAATAGTAATAATAATAACAATAATAATAATAATGAGGGAGACACGCTCTCTCCACTCCTATTCTGCCTGGCACTCACACCTTTAACAGAATTGCTAAATAGAACTGGATGCGGTTACAAATGCTATGGAAAAACAGTCAGCCACCTTCTATATATGGATGACCTAAAATTATATGCAAAAAACGACAAAGAGCTAGAAACACTACTACAGACAGTACACGGCTTTACCAAGGAAATAGAAATGAAATTCGGATTAGAAAAATGTGCCAAAGCAACCCTGAAAAGAGGAAAATTAGTTAAAAGTAGCAATATAACACTAGATAAAGCCAATGAAATAAGAGAACTAGACGAAAGCCAACCATATAAGTATTTAGGAGTCAATGAACTAGATAGGATACAACATACACAAATGAAAGA
>NC_068988.1:87131438-87134488 GCF_001194135.2 Octopus bimaculoides
GAAAAAAAATGCTTTCTAATTGATGTATCAATACCAGCAGATGACAACGTTTCTCTAAAAGGAATGGAGAAACTTTCAAAATACAAAAACCTGGAAATAGAGGTAACTCGAATGTGGAATCTAAAAACAGAAACAATTCCTATCATAGTAGGTGCCTTAGGTATAATAAAAAAATATTCAGACAAATACATAACAAAAACACCAGGACTTACAAATATATATAACATACAGAAAATTGCACTACTGGGCACTGCACACTTCCTACGCAAAACACTTTCAATACAGTAACCATAAGAGCATCACAGCAAACCACAGCACATACCCAAGGCACACAGAGCTGCGCTCGGGAGTGAAATGAAAGCACATTATAAAATTAAAACTACTGAATAATAATAATAATAATAATAATAATAATAATAATAATAATAATAATAATAATAATCCTTTCTACTAAAGGCACTAGGACTGAACTTATGGTGGTTTTGGGGGAGGGGACTAGTCAGTTACATTGATTACATTGACCCCAGTGTTTCACTGGTACTTAATTTATCGACTCTGAAAGGATGAAAGGCAAATTCGGTGGAATTCAAACTCAAAACATGAAGATGGACAAAATACTGCCAGCATAGAAAAGGGATATTTTATGATGATGATGATGATGATGATGATAGTTATGTTGATCCAGAAAATTTCCTCTCCTCCCCTTCATTCAAACCTACCTCCTCTGCATTCTTTTTGCATTTATGGAAAGAAATATCTTAAATTCTCTCCCTCCCCCTTTTTAAAAAAAAATGCCAATTAATAAATGCACTTAAGGCAGAGTTTCACATATCTAACATAATGAGTTCAAAGAATTTGATCGCTGGAGATTATCTAAGTAATTAGCAGACAAAATCTCCCTCTAGCAGTGATTAAAATCTAAAAACAGTGGACATGGAAGATTACTTCAATGAAATCTTTGAACAATATAGACTGTGAAGATTGGAGTGGATGTGGTTGTTAAAAACAACTGAAAGCAATGAGAATGTTTCTGTCTTACTTAGACCTCTTCAGTAAGCCATAATCTATGTGTGTGAGTGTGTGCATATATATATATATATATATATATATATATATATATATATATATATATATATATATGACTAGTGTAGCAGCACCACAGTCAGCTGCTACAAAGGTAAAGGTGATGCATTAGATAGGAATAATTACAGAGGTATCAAACTGTTGGATCAGGTAATGAAAGTCATGGAGAGGGTCATAGCCCAACTAATTAGACGAGATGCAGTTTGGGTTTGTGTCAGGGAGAAGCACCACTGATGCTATATTTCTGGTAAGACAGCTGCAGGAGAAATTCCTAGCCAGAGACAAACCTCTATATTTGGCTTTCTTTGACATGGAGAGAGCCTTTGGCAGGATCCCTGATTCCTTATTTGGTAGTCAATGTGGAAACTAGGGATAGATGAGTGGTTGGTGAGGGGTTCACCAAGGATCAGTCGTCAGCCTTCTCTTATTCATCATAGTCCTCCAGGCAATAACAGAGGAATTCAAGACAAGCTGTCTCTTGACCTTGCTCTAATAGTTGAGTTACTACCAGAACTAGAGAAGAAGTTTCAGGTGTGGAAGCAAGGTCTAAAATCAAAGGGCCTTAGAGTCAATCTAGCAAAAACCGAAGTCTCAGTGAGTAGGAAGGTAGACAAATCACAAATCCTTTCAGTTAGATGGCCCTGCTCGATCTATAGAAAAAGCGTAGGTAGAAACTCCATAAGCTGTACCTGGTGTAAGCAATGGACACATAAGAGGTGCAGCAATATCAAAGGAAGGTTATCTGGGAAGATAGTTTTTGTGTGTGATAGATACATAGGGGCAATAAACACTGAAGATATACAGAAAACAAATTCCATCACATGCCAGGGGGAAAAAACTTAAAGTAGTTGATAGCTTCCATTACCTAGGTGACCAAGTCAGTAGCGGGTGGGGGTGGATGCTCTGAGAGCGAAGCTGCTAAAATAAGAATAGCCTGGGCAAAGTTCAGATAGCTCCTACCTCTGGTGGTAACAAAATACCTCTCATGAATGAATCATTTTAACATATGTTTACAGGTAAATAGTGATTTTTCTGGACATTCTAAAAATTTTTGAAAACCTGTTTTGGTTTAACTTTCATGGCAATAACGTCTCTGTTCTTTATAGCACATTGTTTCAGTGTCATTTGACCTCTTCAGGAAAAAATTATTCTATCCGTTTGGCAAATCTAAGAGTGATCAATATATAAAGGCACAGACATAGGTATGTGGTTAAGAAGTTCTCTTTGTAACCACCTGGTTTCATGTTCAAACCCACTTCATGGCACTTTGGGCAAGTGTCTTCTACTAAAACCTTGGGTTGACTAATACCTTGTGAGTGAATTTAGTAGATGGAGACTGTGAGAAGCCCATTGTGTGTGTCTTTGCATTTGTGTCTGTCTCCTACCATCAGATGACAACCAGTGTTGGTCTGTATATTTTCCTGTAATGTAGCAGTTTAGCAATAGAGTGAGAGAATAAGTACCATGTTTAAAATAATTATGTGGATTTATTTGTTTGATTAATCTAGTAAAGCAATGCTCCAGCATGGTTGCATTCCAATGACTGAAACAAGTAAAAGTGTGTATATACACATATGCATTTATACTTATCCCTCCATCCATCCATCCATTATGTTATGCTTTGGTTGGATTTGGTAGGTGAAAACTGAAAGAATATAGAAATATATATATATATATATATATATATATATATACACATACACACACTCACTCATAGTTATGTTGATGTAAACAGGAAAAATAGAACTTAAAATATGAGTATATATATATATTTCTATTAATATTTACCAGAAGCAGAAGAGTGACTCAAAGTCTGACAGTTTCATGCATTAACACATGAAACTCTCAGAACTTCAGTCTCTCTGTTGTTTCTATTAAATATTAATGAATATATATATATATATATATAGTTCAAAAAAACAATAACAAAAAAACAACAAAGTGAGGACGTGATATGGATAGTATTA
>NC_068988.1:87135409-87136432 GCF_001194135.2 Octopus bimaculoides
GACCCTTAGGGAATCTAGTCAATGATCCCCTAGGGTAAAGTCTTATGCTATATTGGTAACGGTTACAACATCCTTTGGAAAATTTTATATATATATATATATATATATATATATATATGTATATATGTATGTATATATATGCACACACACACACACACACACACACACACACACACATACACATATAAGCAATTGGTGGTGGTGGTATCTTAGTTTTATGATAATTGTGTTGGTGTTGGTGGTGGGTGTTGAGGAAGACTAAGGTGTGACAGTGAGGTAGGGGTAGTCAAATTGGATGGTGGAGATGTGATGATAGGGAGTGAGTGGTGATATTAGCTGTGGTGGTAGTGGTGGAGATGGAGGTAGTCACAGCTAATACAAGGTACTACTGAGGTGTAGTGATGGTACCCACCCTCTCAACTACTGACTTAATTGTGTAACTTTTTCAGTTACTTCCACTTCTAATTCATCCTTTAATTTTGTCACAGCTACTGTAACCTACACAACCTCATCTACTACAACCAACACTACTATATCTGTCACTGCCACCAACACCATCACCACATACAACTACCTCACCTAATACTATAACCAGTACCATCATCACTATGTCCACCACCATCATCATCATCATCATCAGCAATACTACTGAGACAATCTAGAACAGCACCCCCACTATCCCCACCCAACAATACCAGCAATACCACTACTGCCAATTCCATTCTCTCTCAACCACCACCATCACCACCACTACCACCACCACCATCATTAATTAATGCTTTCAGAAAGACAGGCACAACCACTACTACCACAGCCAGTACCATCACCACTCTCACCGCCAATATCCCTATCATCACTACCACTGCCACCACCACCACCACCACTAACACTACACCCACCACTACTACCACCACCACCACCACTACAATCATCACCACTATTCACTGCCATGCCCACCATCACCACTACCACTACCACCACCAAAATCCCCATTGTCTCTACCACTGCCACCACCACTAACAC
>NC_068988.1:87141401-87147195 GCF_001194135.2 Octopus bimaculoides
TATATATACATATATATGTATAGATTTCTATATATATCTAAATAGGTAAAGAGATGACAAAAAGAATAAACGATTATCTTATGAACTTCATTAGCTTACAGCTGTTTCTGCGCTGAAGTTCACTGCAGAAACAGCTGTAAGTTCTTTCTGCAGTGGCCTTGTAGTTGAGTGTCTGAGTAACACTTGATGACTTAATTGGGGCCTCGAATATGAAGTGCAATTTAATGAAGTTCACATGATGATCGTTTATTCCTTCATCTTCTCTTTTCTTATTACTGGTCTGCACTCAAGTAACATTTCATCCAGAGCCTTGTACCAAAATTTGAAACCGTTACTACTACTACTACTACTACTACTAATAATAATAATAATATTATTAAGTGAGCTAGCAGAACTGTTAGCACACCAGGCGAAATGCTTAGCAGTATTTTGTCCGCCTTTACATTCTGAGTTCAAATTCCGCCGAGGTCGACTCTGCCTTTCATCCTTTTGGGGTCGATAAATTAAGTACCAGTGATACACTGGGGTCGCTGTAATCGACTAGTCCCTTTCCCCAAAATTTTCAAGGCCTTGTGCCTAGAATAGAATTAATAATAATAATAATAACAATAATAATAATAATAATAATAATAATAATGGTAATAATGACCACGCACATATGGCTGTGATGCATGTGCCTGGTGTACCCTTATCAGACGGGTAGTCATGATGGGTATAATGGGCTTCGTATATTTTACCCCAGTGTCACTTTGATGGCATGCACTGCTCTCTCACTCAATAATAATAATAATAATAATAATACTTATTATTATTTTTATTATTATTATTATTATTATTATTATTATTATTATTATTATTATTATTATTATTATTCAGTAGTTTTTATTTTTATAACGTGCTTTCACTTCACTACCGAGCGCAGCTCTGTGTGCCTTGGCTATGTGCTGTGGTTTGCTGTGATGCTCTTATGGTTACTGTATTCAAAGTGTTTTGCGTATTATTATTATTATTATTATTATTATTATTATTATTATTATTATTATTGTTATTAAGGTAGCGAGCTGGCAGAATTGTTAGCATGCCGGACAAAATGTTAAGCAGTATTTCGTCCATCTTTACACTCTGAGTTCAAATTCTGCCAGGGTCAACTTTGCTTTTCATTCTCTTGGAGTCGATAAACTAAGTACCAGTGAAACACTGGGGCCGATGTAATTGATTAGTCCCCTCCCCCCAAATTTCAGGCCTCGTGCCTGTAGTAGAAAGGATTATTATTATTAAGGCAAAGAGCTGGTAGAATTGTTAGCTTAGCAGCAGTTCATCCGTCTTTATGTTCTGAGTTCAAATTCTACCAGGGTCGACTTTGCCTTTTATCGTTATAGAGTTGATAAAATAAATACCAGTTGTACACTAGGGTCAATATAAATGCCTATCTTTTCCTCCAAAGTTTCAGGCCTTGTGCCTATTGTATAGGGTGTCCACAAGGTCTGGGTACATGGAGTAAATAAAATCATAACATAAACAATTAAATATAAGAAATGATAATTTCTTAAAGTATGTGTTAATCCCCATGTACCCAGACTTTGTGGACACCCTGTAGAAAGGATTATTATTATTTTTAGGGTGGCAGGCTGGTAGAATCATTAGCATGTTTAGCAAAATGCTTAGTACCATACCTTCTGGCTCTTTACTTTCTCGGTTCAAATTCCACAGTGGTTAACTTTGTCTTTGATCCTTTTGGTGTGGGTCAATAAAATAAGTAGTGGATAAGCTCTGAGATCAATCTAATCAACTAGCCCCCTTCTTGATAAAAATTACTGACTTTCGAGCGAGATCGTTGCCAGTGCCCCTGGACTGGCTCTTGTGCAGGTGGCACATAAAATACACCATCTTGAGCGTGGCCGTTGCCAGTACCGCCTGACTGGCCTTCGTGCGGGTGACACGTAAAAGCACCCACTACACTCTCTGAGTGGTTGACGTTAGGAAGGGCATCCAGCCGTAGAAACTCTACCAAATCAGATTGGAGCCTGGCGTAGCCATCTGGTTTCACCAGTCCTCAGTCAAATCGTCCAACCCATGCTAGCATGGAAAGCGGACGTTAAACGACGACGATGATGATGATGATGATTGTGCCAACATTTGAAATGTTTAATTATTATTTCTGAGTTAACTCTATGTGAGAGTGTTAAACAGGAATAATTTCTCCTTGAGAACAAGCTACACTCGGCAGTCTCACGGTTCAAGGACTTATATTATGATTCTTGTCATTCCAAGCAATGTATATATATAGCCCTCTGCTGCAGCTCTATGCTACTTTTGAGTTGGAACTTGTCTAACCAGGATTTCAGATTAGTAGCTACCATTCTGAATATTCCACCTATGACTGAAATTACACTTGCTTCCTTAACCCTTTAAACTGGCCACATCCAGCCAAAATATTTTTTCTGTTTTATTTTCAAACTGGCCAGATCCGGCCTCTCACACCTACCCGACAATCTTAGTCTAAAAAAATATATAACCACTTCATTGAAATCTCGAAGCTACAAGATAATGCAGGATAAATTCAAAACAGTGTGAATAAGTAAGCATTGCTTGGCTCGGTGGTTAGAGTGTTGGGCTCACAATCATAAGGTAGTGAGTTTGATCCCCAGACCAGGCTGTGTGTTGTGTTCTTGAGCAAGACACTTTATTTCGTGTTGCTCCAGTTCACTCAGCTGTAGAAATGAGTTGTGACACCACTGGTGCCAAGCTGTATCGGCCTTTGCTTTTTCCCTTGGATAACATCGGTGGCGTAGAGAGGGAAGGCTGATATGCATGGGTGACTGCTGGTCTTCCACAAACAACCTTGCCAGGACTTGTGCCTCAGAAGGGGGACCTTCTAGGTGCAATCCATGTTTGTTCATATCTAAAGTGGGGTCTTTTACATTTGGCAGAATAATCTGAATGCTGCCGTTTCTTTTCTCAGTCCACTGTAGTTATCTTTTTTATTTTTATTTTTTATCGTTTATTTGTTTCGGTTATTTGATTGCGGCCATACTGCGGCACTACCTTGAAGAGCTTTTGGTCAAATGATTTAACCTAAGTACTTATTTTTTAAGCTTGGTACTTATTCTGTCAGTCTGTTTTGCAGAGCCACAAAGTTACAGGGATGTAAATACACCAACACTGGTTGCCAAATGGAGGTAGGGGACAAAGACACACACACACATACTCTCTCTGTCTCTCTCTCTCTGTGTCTCTCTCTCTGTGTCTCTCTCTCTGTCTGTCTGTCTCTCTCTCTGTCTGTCTGTCTGTCTGTCTGTCTCTCTCTCTCTCTCTCTCTCTCTCTCTCTCTCTCTCTCTGTCTGTCTGTCTCTCTCTGTCTGTCTCTCTCTCTCTGTGTCTGTCTCTCTCTGTCTGTCTGTCTCTGTCTGTCTGTCTGTCTCTGTCTGTCTGTCTCTCTCTCTCTCTCTCTCTCTCTCTCTCACACACACACACACACACACACACACACACACACACAATTAAGGAGAATGTGTGGTGGACAAAAGTGAACTGATTGAGGAAAGACACTGTCCTCTTCTATCAAACCCACATGGATTATTTTAAAGTTGCACTCGGAAACGAAAGTGAAGGTGGAGTGGGAAGTGCTCTCCACTTTCACTCGAGCTCGTTGAAGTGTGGATGAATCGTAGAACTGAGTGAATAGACTTACATAGCTAGATCAGAGAACAACAATTGAGGAAGGGCTTGTGCCCTTGTTGGTTAGTGTGACCCTGGATCTTTGGAGTTCTTTGATTGGCTCTAGCTGATGGTTCTCCTGTAACAGGACCATGCATCATAGATGTGTTCACATATTTTTTACATCTATCTTTATCTATGTACTTTTGTCTGAGTGTACTTCCTTCTCATTTCCTCCGCCTCCTCTCTCTTTTTCCCCCTAATTTTTTCTAATGTAATCCTCCCCCACACACACACACATACATGCACACAAATTGTAAACTGTTCTTGTAATGTCCTCTTGTCTCATGCCCCTGTGGCAAATGAATAAAAAAAAAAATCATTATTTTCGTTGTTTTTCTTGTTTGATGAATATGATCATGGAACAAAATATATATCAAACAGATGTTAAAGAAAAGAAAAAAGAATAACAACATGAGCCAAGCAAGAAGGGATGAACACAGACAGACACACACACACACACACACACACATAATTATCATACGCCTATAAATGATTATTACACATACACTACACCCACGCACATGATTAAACTTACACACAGATAACTACCAGACACACTTCACTACTGCACTACCACCACCACCACTGCCATCACCACCACCACCACCACCACCACCACCACTCCTGCCACCACCACCACCTCTGCCGCCACAACTGCCAACACCATCAAAATAAAGAAATCATTTAGGTTAGTGTTGTTTGTTGTGACTGGGGTTTGTTGGAGTCAGGCAGTTACAGCTAGCTCTCTCTGTATTAATGATATTGCTACAACTCATAGGTTTTTCCCACAAAAAAAAGAAAAAAAAAGACCAGACTTAAAAAAAAGAAAAATATGTGATTAATTGCCAAGATATATTGCAACCCTCTGCTGCCCCTTGTGACATCTCTCAATAATATTTATATTAAGGAGGTCTTGTCGCGTGGCAGTAGGGAACAAAAAAACACGCACATAAAAAAAATATGCCTTCATAAGGTGTGGTGGGAACATATTATTTTTAGATATTTTTATTTATTATTAATTACATTTTCAATTAATTTTAATTATATTATAATAAACATTAGGTGGCCAGCTGGTAGAATTGTTGCCACGCTGGACAAAACGCTTAGCAGCATTATCCTTGGTCTTTACGTCCTGAGATCAAATTCTGCCAAGGTCAACTTTGTCTTTCATCTTTTCGGGGTCGATAAATTGAGTACTAGTTGAGTACCAGTAAAAAGTAAGGTAAAGTCACCTTCTTGAGCATGCTGACTCATAAGGGCTGGTTTCATGGCGTATGCATTCCCAACTTGGACAGGATGCCAGCCCATTGCAGGATTACTCATTTTTGCCAGCTCAGTGGACTGGAGCAACGTGAAATGAAGTACTTTGCTCAAGAACACAACATGTTACCCAGTCCAAGAAGCAAAACCACAACCATACGATCATGAGTCCTACACTCTAACCACTAAACCACGTGCCTCAACTAGTTGAGGACCGAGGTCGATGTAATCTATTTAACCCCTTCCCCAAAATTTCAGGCCTTGTGCCTATAGTAGAAAAGATTTTACTAAACATTATTTTTCTCTGGCTGGGCGTACTTCATAATGATTGCTGTGGCTGGACGTACTTCATAATGATTGCTGGTTCAATCCCACTGAGGTCAGCTTTGCCTTTCATCCCTCCAGGGCCGATCTCAAAATTGCTTGGCACTTTAGACAAAATGCTTTGCAGCATTTCTTCTGATTTGACTCTTTCAATTGAAATTCCGCCAAGGTTGACTTTGCCTTTCATCCTTTTGGGACTGGTGAAATAAGTACCAGTTGAGCACTGGGGTCAATGCAATCAGTTGCCTCCCCCTTCCCCATAATTTTCTGATCTTGTGCCTATAATAGAAAGAGTTCTTCTTCTTCTTCTTCTTCTTCTTCTTCTTCTTCTTCTTCTTCTTCTTCTTCTTCTTCTTCAGGTGGTGGGGTGGCAGTATCATTAGCATGCTGGGCAAAATGCTTTGTCTTTCTGAGTTTAAAATTCCACTGAGGTCGACTTTGCTTTTTCATCCTTTCGGGGTCGATGAAATAAGTACCCACCCCGTCGCAC